>NC_036247.1:29227003-29255693 GCF_002742605.1 Olea europaea var. sylvestris | reverse complement strand
ATCCAACTCAACCAAATCCAAACCCAAACCCAAACCCAAACCCAAATTCCATACCAACCACTCCACCTCAATCCATATTATCTTCTAGGAATTGCAGCTAGAGGATTTATGTTTGCTCCTACAATTGCATTAGCAATTGCTGCAAAATTTATCCCTCTACGCAAACCGGGAAAGATACCAGATAATTAACCATTGATTCATAGCTCTGCTTATACTGGTTAATCCTTCTTAAAAAAATGTTGTAGTGCGGGACCAAAATGGTTACTTCCCGAACTAATACCTATTTTCAGCAACCTTATTTATTGGGGGCTGTTTGAATTATAGATGAGTTATTGGCGCAATTAGGAGAAATTATTTTGGTTAAAGTCTAATATGTATGAAGACTGTGGCAGTAAAAACTGCTCTAACAGCAGGCAATTGAAGCTATTTGCCCAATTGGAACCTCCAGACCCCAAAAAAAAAAAAAAAGCTCTTAACTACGAATTTAATTTAAATTTAACTGTGTTCATACATAAGGTGGGGGTGGGGGTAGAGGTGGCCGTGGTGGTGGTTGGTGTGGAATTTGGGTTTGGGTTTGGGTGCGATGAGGTGCGGTGGGGGTGGGGTGGTGTGGGAGGAAGAAGACGGGTTGTGTTGTTTAATTTTTTAATTTAATTGTTAATTAATGTGATAAATGAAAATTTACTCTTTTAACCTGTTTTAAAATATTAAAAATGTGGTCAAAGTTAAATTTTTTGTCAACTAACGAAATTGTGGATGGAAACTGTCCAAAAAGATTTCACTTACAACGTTTGAAATTGTTAGGGGTAACGGCTGCAACAAATCAAAAGTTTTGAGCTTCTACTGCAATTTTCCGTTAAAAATTATTTATAAAATAAAATTACCACTAAGACACAAATTCACCTTTAAAATATAAAAATTTACTTAAAAGTAAAAAACTTGAGTAATACTATTTATAATCGCTCACTACTGTAATTGTCCTATATGGCATACATGTGATGATTGGTTATTTGATGCATAAGATAATAAAAAATTACCACATTAATGTATCAAATAATCAACTGACACTTGTATGCCACATATGATGGCTATAGTAGTTAGCGATTACAAATAATATATTTTTTAAAAATTTACTTAAAATCATATGAGTAAAAAACAATAAATTTAAATTTTAAATAAATATTTAACATCATTTAACTTAATTAAAAAGTTAAAATATTTATTTTTAAAAAAACTATTATTAAAATATCACTTATGAGTAAAAAATTCATACAAAAAATTATAAAATAAAAATTTCAATAAGGAATATACATGTAGCTTTACCGTTTTAAAAATTTTTCAGAATCAGTGAATAATAAACTCCCAAACATGAGTTGGACTGTTTAAAAATTGCTACTAAACCACTCAAAACCAATCCACCAATAAAGGCTCAAGTATGGGCTTTTTTTATTTATTTTTTATTTTTATTTTGGAATCTTGACCGCACAAGCTTTGTTATGTTGATTTAGGGGAAGAGATACTATTTCACCAATCAAGTCATAGGTATGCCTAATGTTAAGTTAGCTACACTTCTCAATGTCACGCCTTTCTAGCATCTTCTGCACGATCTAATCACATGTTTTCACTTCTCGATGAGTGAAATATTTCTCTTTGGGTCTACATTGAAAGCTTCTATAGTTGCGATATAGAACTCCCTCATTCGTGATCTCGTTCTTTACTAATTCCCATCTATGGTTTTGATTTATACTTTACAGTGCAAAGATGAAAATTAGTAGTATGCGCAGTTCTTGGATCATCTGAGGAAGCTGCATATCAATTTACCTTTTGTGGAGGCTTTCACTTAGATATCAAATTACAACAAGTTCATGATGTAATTGCTTTCGAATAAGAAGTTAGTTGAGGGTGAGATGATGATGCTGATAATAATATAAACTATCTCAAATCAATGTATTGAATCAATTCAAAGAGAACAAGAGAGAAGAGAAGAAGTTGAATGAAGGGAGAAATGAGGAACACTCATGTCTCCAAGTAACCATCGTAACCACACAATCTCAGTGATAATAGATGTCATAGCTTGATATTCTGCATCTGTAAAGGAACGAAAAACAACAATCTGCTTTTTACTTTTCCAATAGATAAGAAAATCACCCAAAAATATACAAAAATCAGTAGTAGACTTGCTATCAATGGGGTCGCTGGCCCAATCAGCATCAGAGTAGGCACGGAGCACTAAGACAGAGGTCGATGGGAACAAAAGATTTTGAAAGCATGTACCATGAAGATAACGCAAAATACGAATAACTGCTTCCCAATGAACTGTAGTAGGAGCTAAGACAAACTGACTAACAATGTGAACAACATAAGCAACGTTAGGATGTGTGATGGTAAGATAAACGAGACATCCAACAATATTGCGATACAAAGTAGGATCAGTCAATGGTATAACTTCAGATGAGGAATATCGAGCGTTAGACTCAAGAGGAGTATCAACAGTTTTAGTATCAGTAAGACGGGCACGTTCAATAACATCCATAGTATACTTGGACTAAGAGATTAGATAACCTCTAGGAGAAGAAGCAACTTCAATCCCCAAAAAATAAGATAGTAGACCCAAGTCCTTCATTTCAAAATGACAAGCTAATTCTGATTTCAAACCTACAATTCCATCAACATCATCACCAATAATAGTCATATCGTCAACATATAACAATAACAGAATGCGACCAGTTGAAGTGCATCTAAAGAATAGACCGGAGTCATGATGACTGGATGTAAAACCAAGAGACATAATAATGGTGGAAAATTTCTCAAACTAGGCACGAGGTGGTTGTTTGAGGCCATAAAGTACCTTCTTAAGCTTGCAAACAAATTTAGGAGAGAGAGAGAGAGACCAGGAGGAGGACCATGTAAGGCTCCTCTTAAAGATTTCCATTTAAAAAGGTATTTTTGACATCCAATTGAGAAAGACTCCACCGACGAACAGATGCAATTGTAATAAGTGTACGGACAATAGTTATCTTGACAATAAGAGCAAAAGTCTCATCATAATCCAAACCATACTGTTGATTAAAACCTTTCGCAACCAATCTAGCCTTATAGCGCTCAACTGAACCGTCAGATTTAGTTTTAATCTTACAAACCCAACGACAACCAATAGCATGTTTGACTAAAGGCAGTGCAACCAAATCCCAAGTGTCTGTCTTATGCAGAGCAGAGAGGTCATCAGTTATAGCCTGTTGCCAAAGAGGATCTGAAATAGCTTCTATATAGAAAGATGGTTCAGATAACTTATGAATGGAGGTTAGAAAACAGCAAAAGGACTCAGAATAACAAGAATAAACAAAATCAAGTAATTGAGTGGACTTACAAATACGTTGAGAATATCGAGGAAGAGATGAAGTAGGAGTAGGAGTAGGAGTAGGAGTAGGATCAACAATCTCAGGCGATGCTGGGAAGCCATAGAAGGGAGAGGGGTATCATGACCTAGAGCATGTGTACCTGTAAGACACAAAGAATCAACAGAACATGGGGCATGGGAAGGTGGATTGTTTATATCATTAGAGAATGGATCAATATGAATGAGGTCAGTTCTAGTCACGTCATGAGTATTATCAGGAATAAAGAAGAATGGAATGTGCTCAAAAAACATGACATGACGAGAAACATATAATTTATTAGTTATTGGATCAAAACAGCGATAACCCTTTTGCCCTTGCCCATAACCTAAGAAATTATACATAACAGAGCGGGATGTCAACTTACTACATCCGACTTCAGGACGAAGAACAAAACAAGTACAACCAAAGACTCTCAATGAAGAGTAATCCGGAGGATGTCCATACAATATTTCAAAGGGTGATAAACCTAAATTGTGGGAAGATAGAATCTTATTAATTAAAGAAGCAACAATAAGAGCTGCTTCTCTCCAAAATTCACCGGGAATTTTGGCTGACAAAAGAAGTGAACGTGCAGTTTCTACAATGTGCCTATGTTTTTGTTCAGTAACATCATTTTGTTGTGGAGTATTAGTACACGAGGTTTGATGAATTATGCCATCAAGAGCAAGCAATTCAGAGAAATCGGTCAAAATGTACTCTCCACCCAAGTCACATCTAAAGTATTTAATTACTTTGAAATGTTGAGTTTTAATAAGTGCTCTAAAGGATCGATAAATACAAAAAGTCAGATTGTTATTTCATAAGACAAACCCAACAATAATGACTATAATCATCAATAAAAGACACATAATATTGGGACCCTCCTTTTGTAGCAATAGGAGCAGGTCCCCACACATCAAAATGAATAAGGTAAAACGGAGCAATAGAATGAGAAATACTTTGAGGAAAAGATAAAGCGAAAAATTTTGCTAATTTGCTACCACTACAACCAGAAATTTCACGAGTTTGTATATTTTCCAATTGACCCTTAGAAACTAAAAAATTCAAACGACTAGCAGAACCATGTCCAAGGCGAGAATGCTATAAATAAAAACTAGAAGACAAAGAATTTAAAGAAAAAGATGACTAATCAATACCAGGGGTTGCAACATGTGGTGGTTTTAGATTGTTCAGAACATATAACCCTCTTTATCTATGGCTTATCCCATTCAACTTCTGAGATTGAGGATCCTGCACATGACAAGTAGTAGAAGAAAACTGAACTAAGTATCCAGAATCATACAATTGGCTAATAGAGATAAGATTCAAAGTAAGAGTTGGAACACAATAGACATCTGAAAGTGATAAATTATGTGTATTAACAGAACCAACACTTGCTAAAGGTAATGGCGTACCATCAACAGTCATAACAGACATGGGCGAATTAGAAGGACGCAAGTTATTAAAGAATTTTAAGTTAGACGATATGTGTTTAGAAGCACTTGAGTCAAAGATCCATGAGGAAAAGATACCTGAGTGACTCTGTGACGACAAACCTACATGAGTGGAGGCTGACATAGCATGTGGCTGTGTGGCTTAGAACTTCTGAAACTGCAAGATCCATGAAGAAAAGATACATGGGTGACTCTGTGATGACAAACCTACATGAGTAGAGGTTGATAAAGCATGTGGCTGTGTGGCTAAGAACTTCTAAAATTGCTCTGCTAAGTCCGTCAACCTGGGGTTGGAGGAAGGTGATGCTCCAAGTATGGACGAATCACTAGGTGACATGGTGGCAGCTATTTAGCGTTAGGACGATAAGATCGCTACTGCGATTGAGGTTGTTGTTTTTTCAATAGCTTAGGACATTGAGACTTTCAATGTCCTTTTTGTTTACAAAAGTTACACTCATCATTGGCAGCTCGCACATAACTTTTATTCTAATTTTGTGTGGATAGTCGAGGGGGTACAGCCAACACTGAGGTGCTAGATGGGAGAAGAGAAGTTTCTCCCGCAAGAGATTTCAAACGTATTTCCTCAGCTACAAGTTCACTAACTACCGATAGAGCCTCTTAGTCCTTCAAAATCACTGCGAAGTGCCATAAAAAACTGAACTAATCGCTGCTCCTCTCTAAAAGTAATATATTTCTCACTTGATTTCAATCCTGCTGATTCCGTAAGAGCCAACTCATCCCAAATTGAATTCATAGCAGTGTAAAACTCAAGTAAACTCATATCTTTCTGATGTGAAGCCCGTATATCAATTTCCAACTGATACCTCTTTGCAAAGTTAGACTTAGTATATAACATTTGAAAGTGTTCCCACACTTCCTTCACTGTTTCAAACTTCGCTGACTGTGTATCAATAGATTGCTCAACAGAATTATGAATCTAAGTGAGAATTTTCGTGTTGTTTGACTCGCAATTATCTAACTCTGTTTGGTAATTTTGAACAGTGTTCTCGGGTTTCACAACAGTTCCACTGATATAACCCCACAATCTTTTTTCCTTTAGAAAATTTCTCATCATTGTACACCAACATGAGTAATTTTTATCATTTAATCCAACACTAATGGATTGAAGTGTGTCATATCTTTCAGTTGCCATCATAAAGTCAATATATGATCAACTAAGAATCTACGAAATCACCCAATTTTTAAAGAAAACAACGATAATTAACATACCTCTACAAACCACAATGGAAATATACTGCACAATGTACGTATAATCAAAATAAAACCACCAGAAGATCAGAAATATACCAAGAAACAAGCTGCCTTTTGGAATGACCCAGAAAAAACCTACCACACGCCCTCAATGTCACTGCGCGTGTTACCCACGAGCCTCTGCCACGCGCCGCCGTTAGCCTATACGCGCCTGACTGGAATCTGCGTCTCAACCTGCAGAACAAGGATCTAGCCTCAGTTTTCTCAATCAGTCAGTGGTTTGGTCGGAATTGTGATTTTTAGTTCTGGTCGATTAGGTTTTTGGAACAAATTTTGTTTGTCTGGTTTCTGCCTCAAATTCTAGCACATCCCAATAAGGAATTTCACTCACTTATATGCTCTGATACCATGATAATAATATAAACTATCTCAAATCATTGTATTTAATCAATTCAAAGAGAATAAGAGAGAAGAGAATAAGTTAAATAAAGGGAGAAAACCACAATCTATTAAAGCAACAACTAAGAGTATGTTTGGTCCCCATTTTTATCTAAAAATACATTTTTCCAATCAATCAATGTGGGCCATACACCAATTTTTTTATCACTTGATTTGAATTGAACAAGCCAAATTTTCCAACTTTACCCTTTGGCATAAATTACGCTGGTTGGCAGCTGCATATGTGGAAAAGTCAAATGAATTGGTTTTGTACACATTTCCCAATAATTCATACCCCCCCCCCACGAACGTGTTTGCATTACCGCCCATGCAGTGGGCCCTCCGTTGTCCCCCCCTATTCGTGTATAAGGTTGTCACAGCAATCCTGCAACGAGTGTCACGTTACGCGAACGGACCGTGATTTTCAGTTCACGTTAATTACCGAATTTTCCCAAATAAATTTCGAAAACGAAAAAGGGTACAGACCATGTTAAAATTCAATTGTACACAAATTGTAATGTATATGTTCGTTGTAAATAATAAAATGTTTCTGTACGCAACGGGTTATGTGTTCTACAAATTTAACTTAGGAAAATAGAAATACGGAAACTTGTAACCGTGTCACTGCATAAACTGCTCTCGAGATCGTGTATAAATAGAAGCATTTTACGTTTACGCCTAAACGCTACGTACCAAAAAAATGGAATTTCACGGCGAAATTTGTTACGCGACGAGTACAGTGACGGTGTTTTCGCGATGAAGGGAAAATACGACGTCAAAGTGAGTGGTTATGCGTACGAAACACTGTACACCTGCGTTGTTCTGGATAAAAATTTTAAGGTTCATTGTACTGAGAAAAAGCAAACCGTAGGCACGTGGACGAAGAGAAATACTTGTCTACACTTTTTCACACCCAGTAAACCAACCATATTTCTCAATAATTGGCCCCTACTGCATTTCACTTTTTTACACCAAAGAAAGCAACCATTTTCGTAAGGCGTACATGCAAGCCTGGTGAATATTTTAGAAACATATTGGCATCATGGATGCTGCGCCATATAATCTCGAAGTCGGTCCCACTCACTCGCTGCATTTTCGGTGCATGTATTTCGGCCTGCGTTTCATCTTCCACGTTCGGCAGCTCCACCTCAGCTACATCTTCATCCACCTCCGCTCTCGTGAACGCATCGTCAACCACTCCTGAACGTCTCATGAAGTTATGTATTCCCATCGTCGCAACTACAATGGCTACTTGCGTTCGGAACGGGTATCTGGGCATGCGGTCCAGGATCTTCCACCTTTCTTTCCACACACCGAAGGCACGTTCAATGACATTTCTGCAGGACGAGTGCCTGAAGTTAAACTTCTCTCGCGTATTTCGAAATCTACGACGACGTCCCGTTCTCTCGTCTCGAAATTGCTGGAAATGGTAAAGTATGTCAGACCCTTTGTAGGGGGCCATATACCCAGGCCGATGAGCGAACCCGGAGTCAACTAAATAGTACTTTCCTGTCGCCGATAATGGGAAATGTATTTCCGGATCATGGATAGCACGTGCTAGCATGCGCGCATCATGTGTATTGCCAGAGTACCCTGCAAGCACGAACGTAAAACATAAATTAAAGTCACAAGCTGCTAACACGTTCTGTGTCGGCACACCTTTCCGCCCTATGAAGTTTACGCGCTCATGTCGCGGTAAAACAGCTTTCACATGCGTTCCATCAATTGCGCCGATGCAATCGTCAAACAATGGATGCTTGCTAAGATCAGGCCTATGGGGCTCGACACTGTCGTTGTAGTTCTCACTCGGACGAATCATGCGCGCTGAAAGCGCAACGACCGCACGTAGAACCTCCTTCACGTAGTGACAAACAGTTTCCAATGAATGGTTGAAAATTGTTGTCACCTGTCGATATCCCTTCCCGTGCGCTAATACGCATAAGAACATGCCAACTTGCTCGTAGATGTCAACATGTTGGCTCGTACGTAGCCCATGCTCATCGCGCAATACATGAGCAAAATGTCGAAGCATTGCAGGATACATACGAAATTCTTGAAAGCACATCTTACTATTCTCGCCCATGGCCTCCATCATGAACATGTGACCGTTCCTTGAGAAAGGAAAACGTCGTATACGCCGCTGTTGCTTGTTGTGATATTTTCGTGCGTCATCGCCGGCGGTTCTGCAGTATGAAAGCCATGCGACGGCATCGAACGCCAGGCTGTGCAAAACCTCGGCATCGTCGCATTCGTCATTCGAGTCGGAGCCCAGAACGCAGCTGAAGTCGACGTCAGTTGTGACACAAGACATGATGATTTGGTAAAATTACACAACGGCAGTGAGATGAGGAGTTTTGTTGAACGAAAGCTTCCGTTGTGCAGACACATTTATGGTGTTTTTACAACGTGCATGTCTTCTTATATAAAGTGGGAATCACTGGCAGTAAATTCTGTGCACTTGCGTAGTTCAGATGTCTTTGTCGAAACACTGTATCAATAATTGTGAACTTAGAAAATATATTAAACAGACTGTGTTCATTAGTGTCCTATAGCTGGCATCTTTTATGAAATGCGCCAATAATGGTGCACCTGCAGATTCAAATTTCTCGTGACACGTGATTTTTTGTAGAAAATCCTTTTTTTATATCCAGTATCTGCTCAATAACTTTTCGTGACAGCTTTTAAAATTACACAAGTTTTATGTTCGGAAAATGTTTTTTTTTTTTTTACGTCCAAACTGGTCGCGTTGCGTACATTGGAACTACGCGAGGCAAACTTGTCCAAATTATCATTTAACAAGATGTTCGAGATGAACTGTTGCACATCTAAAATACTAACACGATTAAATGATCATGGCGCACAGGCAAACACGGTTTGCACATCACTTTAACGCAGCGCGTTTACATACAATACTTTTGAAACGCTAAAGTCAGTTTAGTACGAAAGCGCAATAGTTTTTCGTGAAAAAACAACAACATGTAACGAGTACAGTTAAAAGTGCAATTACTTGCCATGCTCATTGAAGAGCCACTGAATCCATTCAAATTTCTCATCCAAATCTTTCATAACGACGAGCATGTTTCGGTAATGTTTTTTCGCGAGAATAGCGCAGGCGAAAAAGTAAAGAGGGGTACGTCGTTCGAGCCGTCCAGACGCCAGTAGCTCCTCTATACAGGCAGTGCCGCTGTCGTCATGTGAGCCCATCATGGTATTCAGCTTCGCCACCACTTCCTCCGCAGCACTTGTGGCTCGGTCGACTGAGAACGACAGCTCGCATGCAGATGATTTCTTTTTCTTACCCCGTCGCGTCGCACCAGACGACTTTCTTTTACCACCGCTTGTGGTGTCGGATACGTTTAAGCGGGATCCACCGACCATTTGTTCTGCCTCGTCACTTGAACCACTACTTTCCTCGTCGACGGGGATTGCATCCCGAGTGTCTCGAGCGCACTGTCCTCAAACAACCCGAACCCCGTTCTGCACAACTTAGTCGGCGTGACCGCGTACTTCTCTCCATCGTAGCTGTCGCCAAAAAGTTTTTGGTAGCGAACGTATATCTCGCTCACATCCTTGTCTTTGAACTCCCTGTAGTCTTTATTCTCCTGTGAAAAGAGGGACAAGAAAGAGGGAAGATACGAGAACGGCATTCCAAATATATTGAAAAATACAGAACGGTAGTGTGTGGTTACGTATTGTGAGAAAATGTGTGCCGCGAAGTCAAAAAGGTACCCGTATTTTTCTATTCCACCATTCCTCTGATGCGACGACTCGACCCGTGGATTCGTTGTACTCGACCCCGGTACCCTTTAATAGATCGAAGAGATGCCGGTAGGTTCGACGCATGGCGTCCCAGTGGTTACGTAGTTGTTGCTTTGTCCAGTTGTGCCCGATGGCTGAGTTGAACAGCGTTGAGATTCGGGACCAACCTTGTTTCGTAAAACACCGCCCGCTGCGATGGCCTTCCGCAATGGCGGTCTCGCAAGCTGAAATGAATGTTTGGGTCTCCAAGGCATTCCATCGAGCATACGTTTTTGCACCAGAGCCTTGACCCGACCCCTGTGCAACGAAGGAGCTGGGAGGCGGGCCATGTCCACACTGCAAAGACAAGTCGGCCATCAAGCAAAAAAAAACGTATAACGGTAATCTTCAGTATAAGAATTTGAAGTCTGTAAAATATTCTTGTCTCTGTTTATAGAATTAGAGGTCACGGGACGGATTTCGTGCATGACTGTACGGACAAACAAATATAATGGGAAAACTGAGTAGCGCAATGCATATGGCAGTTGACATGCGCACCACGAGGCAAGTGCATTTCGAACTTCCACAATATCAATGGTGCCCAACAATCATACGCGAAAACAACAACTGAATTTGAGAAGTACATATACGTACAGGTTAACAAATACAAACTTCCACAGCACTTGAGAACTACATATAAGTAGAGGTGAACAAATAGACAACAAACCATGTACTCCTACTTTGAAATAAACTGTGGCGCAACGCATAAGGAAGTTCGGAATCAGACACAGAGGCAGCAAACTTTCGATCAGACACACTATCAATGTCGGCCGAAATCATTTTCGAAAACATCCAACGACGTGGATATGTACATATAATTGCAGAATAACAAATACACAACACAGAATTGATGCGCACTGATTAAGGAATTGTAGATGCGGACAAAGAAGACAGACAAATTTCGAACAGCCACAAAGTAAAATATGCCCAAAGTCATACTCCTAAACATCCAACAAAGTAGATAGGTACGTATAATTGCAGATTAACAAAGCAATTAGAACTGTGTGAGCTTCAAATCATGTCCGGCAGCATATTTTTTACCCGCAAATACAAAATGTGCAAGAAGTTCGTGGTCGTCGACCTACCGATGTGCGGGCGGGATCCATGTGGTCGGAGGTCTTCTGGGTGTGGAGGAAGTCGCTAATCGGACGGGGGACTGGCAGTATTCGGCGGCGGTCTCGGTGGTGCGCGCATCCTTCAAAACTGGCGGGGTCTTCGTAGAACGGCACTGTTGTCGCCCGGCCGCTGCAAGTGATGGAAACCCACCGTCGATTTCCGATCGTTGGCGGCAGCTTCGGTCTGTTGCTGGTCGTCGGCAGCTGCAGATGAGAGGCTCGTCTTTCGTTTTGGGGAGTAAGGGCAGGGAATGGAATAAACGAGAAAAGTGGTAAACAGGGGCAGCACATGGGCTGTCAGACATATTTGTTGCAACGGTCAAAGAATTCATTAAATGGCAAAAGAAATGGCAAACAAACAGGCCCTAACTAGGTTTTACAATGAAATAAGACTTGATTTTATACTACAAGGAATCCTAAAATAATAGAAAACCTAAAATGAGGAAATAACTAAATATATAAATATATATTATCAAATGCGGAAATGTAAGTGCCATGGTAGAAAAGTAGCTATCGTATAAATGGACAGATTCAAGAACTTTCACCATTCAAATTATACGATGGTACAAGTATTAATCTAATGCCTCGTTTGGAATTTGCTAAAGCAACACCAGTAAAAATTACTTTTCAGTTGGAAATTTATGAATTAAAGAACTTATACGAGATGTACGTACTAGCAAACTACGACACCTTAAGAAATTAGAAAGCCCATCCTTGAAAACTTTTCTGCCCGTTGTGCCCTATCGGTCTACAATTGAGGTTTGCAGACTGCATCGAGTGAATTTGCTAAAGATTTTCTTGATAAGGAGAGACCCATTTTCTCCCCTCTCAAGCCCATCCCTCTTGCCGTGTCCTTGCTGCCTATCAACATTAAATTTTTGGGCTAAAGCCCACTGTTTTCCTTAGGAACCGTTACAAGTTCGGCCACTTTCCCACCCTGAGTCCAATAGAAATAAGTTATTGGCCTGCCTTGGACTGGGCCTCCTTACCAATCCCAAGTCCATTTCCCCATTTGGATGGAGAACACATCAATTAACACTTGTTGAATTTAGGGTCGGTTTAGTATTATTTTTATTTTTATTTTTACTTTTTGTAGGAGAGTTTTCTAAGGAAATTATCTTAATTTTTGTTTGAAAATTAATTTATAAGAGAGCTTCCTACTCGGAAGTACTTAAGTCACATCTTCCTTTAAAAGCTCTTATAACTAGATTTTTTCCCCCATAAACTTAGGCAATGGAGCCAAAAGCTTGACTTCTCAAAGGTCATATCAAACCGGCCCATAATATTGTTGAATTAATTCCAAAAAATGATTACCAATTTGTGTGCCAAATAAGGAATGAGATGTTGTTACAGATAACTATAAAAGAAACATTTACTCTAGGCCTCTGTTTGGATTTTCTAAAAATCAGATTTTGAGTGGATTTTGATAAAAGTTAATAAAATGTACGGTTGAAAAGTTGTTGATCCTAGAAAATGTGCGATTAAAAATATTTTTTTATTTTAGTTTAAATTTTCATTAATTTTTAAAGTGAAATCATTGAGGCTAATTATGCTATCAAACTAAACAAAAACAACTAAAACAACTATCAACCTTCCTTTAATCTATTATTTTATGTTGGGAAATTATTAATTTGTCATGTGAGTTGACATATGTAATTGATTGTGTATAAAAGCTATTTTAAATCTAAGCCCAAAATTAAAGTGATCTAATAAAGAGTTGAGTAATTGGACTTAGAGCATCTAAATAGAGTTTGGATCGAATTATATGTGTGGAGACCGAACTCCTTTAAAATTGTATTTCATGATGGGCGAAATATATATGGAAACTATATGTAGGATTATGGTCTTTAATTCATATGCAACTTCTCATTCCTTGTGTTATCCAATCAACACAAGAATCTAGAGAGAAATCATATTGAAAAGAAAGATCCATAATCCACAATCAAGAACATACAATCCACAATCAAAAATCAAGATGAAGGAATTTAAGAATCAAAATTATAGATCAAAAAGCACAACCAAGAACAAGAATTCAAGAATCAAACAAGGCAATCAAGATTGAAAGCAAGAAAACCAATTAAGAAAGGATTCCAAGTTGATTTTGAAAATTCAAGATCCGGAATTAAGATACAGTAATAAAGAATCATTTTCAAAGAATTAAGGTATGTTCCGCATTATTAATTTCCTTGATGATTTGACATGGAAGATATTGACAATAAAGTAATTAGGTTTTCAGGCTATTAAGATTTAAAAATTCATAAAATATTAACAAGTGATATCAGAGTCAATTTTATATTAAACCATTAAAATTCGAGGAAGAACTTGAAGATTGAAATTCATACTTTGGATTACTCAATTTTTAGATATGAATTTTCGTCTTAAATTTCAAAAAATTTTGGGACTTTTGGCAATTTTTTCGTAGTTAAATAATGGTCACGGCTCTACGTTACTGTCCTCTGCGCACGACTACTAGGCAATAAAGGGAACACGATTGATTCAATTGGTAAAATAATTGCCTTCCACTTCTGATAATTGTTAGGGTCCCATAAAATAAAATATAAATATTGAATGGATTAGTTTTAGTGGGATGGAGCATATCATGTTGGTCGCTGCCATGGTTTATGTTAAATAAACAAGTTGTTTAATGAATAATTAAGGTTGGTTGGCTGCTTTCACTAGCGCCCATTTTTTTGGCGATGCAACGCTGTCTTGTTGTTTTATTTTTGTTTGTAAAACAAAAGAAAATATAAAATAAAATATCAAGGGGCAATCAATTCAAATTCTGGCATTTTATATTTTTATTTATGATTATTAATTTTCTAAAATAGATTGGTTGAAACAACATGTTACCGAAGTAATCTCTCTTATCTAAATTAATTTATTTGGAATATTAGAAAGATTGTGTGTACGTAATTCATGAGAATATTTACCGGTCCAAAGAAAGGTCAATATTTAGCAAAATAATTTACACACCTGTAGTAATAAATATGTGATAATTGTAAAGTTTTTAATTATGCGAACATTGAGTCAGTCCAAATATGGACTTAATGTTTGATCGAAATTACTGTCAATATTTGATTACTACACCAAGACTACTACTTACAAGTTGGTATTTCTATCCAAAGATTAAATATCAATATTGTGCTCGATCTCTTTTGATGGGGCCCACCATTTTTTGAAATTATTGATTGTTCAATACGAAATTCAATGTGAACATGTTATTTTGGTTTAGGTTCTCTATTCGGTTAATCCATCTACTTCTATAATATTTGCCAACATCAATACAATTGATGCGTTTGAACCAAAGTTTAAGGGTTGGAAAGAGAACGTTTGTATCGTTCTTGACAACATGGATCAAGATTTTGCTTTAAGGACTGAACGATCCACTATTTTTACGGATAAAAGTTTCGATAATAAAGTAAGACTCGAATAAGTGAAATTGTTCAAACTGCATCTATCTTATGATCATGAAGTATAAAATTCCAGCAGCATTCAGGGGCACTCTGTCCAAGGTAACTGTCAAGAAATTTCTTAAATAATTATTCCAAAACGGTTTGCAAAAATACAATAATGTCGAAACTAATATGCTTTTAGCAAACTTGATTTCACTAAAGTATCAGGCTAAAGAAAATAGGGAGTACATTATGGATGTATCTCATCTTGTTTCAAAATCAACGGCATTAAAGTTTGGCTTTTTGACAATTTGCTCATGCATATGGTATTGATTTCTCTTCCTGCACAATTCAATTAATTTAAGGTCAGTTACAACTGTCAAAAGAGGAAATCAGTGTACAAATAGCAAAATTTTTTCCACCAAGCCTTGATAATGGTTTTCGTCTCGACGACACTTAAAACACACAATAAGGAAGGTTTACAAGACTCGACTTACACCGTTATAAAAGAGTCATCCTCTATCTACAGATAGATCGGAAATAAATTTCGTGAGAGATGAATATCGATATTCGATATAAAATTAGGTAAAACCCAGCTTGCTAGCCCCTGTTTGATCCCCATTAAATTCAATTATATTACATTATATTTTTCTCTCTCCTATTTTTTACCACACAATCTTCCATAAAATAATATTACACGTAAATCGAAAATTTTTCCTTCTTTTTCAACTATTCATTTTTAAAAAAAATACTATTTTCTTCATTTTTATTTTCAGGTAATGAGGTCAAACGGGGGCTAAATGAGGTGTGGACAAACAAAAATGTTGTAGAACAAACTATGGGCATAACTTAAATAATATATAAGTGGGAATCGTTTATGATAAATCGACTTGAATCTTCAAAACGTACGGTGGCTATAAATCCCGTACGGAGAAAGAGGAATACATTGATGATAGTAGGGTAGGTGTTGAATTTAAGGTACAGCTTTCTGCTTTGTCTTTGACTCTGGTGTATATGCGCTCTAGTTGTTCACGCGTGTCATTGAAGATAACCGATTCTAAAAAAAAAAAAAAAAAAAAAAGGTTAAACCCCAATTTGAAGGGTCTCCCACGACCCCACTCCTCGAGTATCGTGAGAGATGTTAATATCGAGATGTGCCCCATTAGGCCAGGGAACAAGAGCTGTCTGTACACTGATGTCCACAAAGAATCACAATCCATATTTCAGGAATCGAACCCGCATACTGCGATTGCCAGCAAGGGTGAGTATACTTCACATTTATCCTTTGCATCACTGGAATATACCCCAGGAGCAAGATAGCCGGTTCTAGCTCATATATATACCTTGACATGCACAGTGGAAATAGATTGTATAAATAGGAATTAATCCCCTGATTGATCCCATTCTTTTGAAAAAAAAAATACATTTTTAAATAGTGTTTTGATATCATTTCAATCACACATTTTTCAATAAAATAATATTATATGTAAATTCAAATTTTTTTTTTAATTTTTTAATCACACATTTTTCATCAATACAC
Organism: Olea europaea var. sylvestris; assembly: GCF_002742605.1. Taxonomy (NCBI): domain Eukaryota; kingdom Viridiplantae; phylum Streptophyta; class Magnoliopsida; order Lamiales; family Oleaceae; genus Olea; species Olea europaea. Next base: position 29,239,367 of record NC_036247.1, on the reverse strand, counting down.
TGTTTAAAGATGAATTCTTATTAAAAGAATGGGGCTCAATCAAAGGCTAAAGAGTTTTGCTTGGTGTATAGAGGCCCCTCTAGAATACACACAACAGGAGAAGTGAGTGTTTTTTTTTTTTTTTTTTTTTTACAACGTTTTACTTGCATGGGACCCATCCGATATGAGTATTCTGTTATGAATCCCTCCCCCGTACACAAGCATTATTCCAAAATCAAAATGGTTGGTATAATAATAGATAAAAAAAAAAAAAAAAAATGGATAGTATTCTTTAATCTTTTAGTAAACAAACTGTAATTTGAACCCTTTTAACATGATACGGAGGATGGAAATGGTTACAAACTTGATACGATAACTTGTATGAATGATATTTTTTCACTAGAAGATTAAAGAATTTTATCCACCTTAATTCACTATATAATACCTTATTCACTTTCTATTCTAATTGGATTTACATCTTTTATCAATTTTTTAATCCCATATTTTATGGGACCGATATCTTATAATCTGAAAAAACTTTATTAAGCAGGGGATATATTTTTTATGTGGTCTATCAAATACAATCTAAATGATTTTCTTGCTATGCAAAGGGTAACAGTGTTTGAACGTCCAAACTTAGCCCCCGTTGGACTCCCATTACCTGAAAATGAAAATGGGGGAAATAGTATTTTTTAGAAAAATGAGTGGTTGAAAAAGAAGGAAAAGATTTCGATTTACGTATAATATTATTTTATGGAAGAATGTGTGGTTAAAAATAGAAGAGAGAAAAATGGAATGTAATGTAATTGAATTTAATGGGAATCAAACGGGTGCTTAGTATAGCCTGTCTGCTTTAATTTGGCACAAACATGCCAAGAGGGATCTATGAGTGCTCATGAACTTTATGATATTAATAATTCAGGAAATTTTGTACTTTTCATTTTTAACCTTTGGGAAATGTAACAATTTAGTCCTTAATTTTTTATTAACATAATACATTCTCATACTTTTCAATTATGTTGCAAAATTGTCATTCCTTCTAGTTTGGTTATTAAATAATGAATTTAAACCCCTTTTTTTAAATAAATAAATATAAAAGAAAGCAATAAAAAAATTTAAAAAAATTGTAAATAGAATCACGTAACCTTTCAAAAGTACAAATAACTCATATTTAGAGCAATTATATACATATTAACACATTAAAAAAATTAAAAATTTTCATCTTCCCTAACCAAGCTCACCAACCCTGCCCATCCACGCTACCCCTATCCATTCTAACTCACTTCCGCATGGCAAAACACAATATTCACAAATGTAATCACGCCGACAGCAAATCACTACCTCCTTAGAAGTATCTAGGGGTCTGCAGATTATACATGAATAATCTTTTTTATTTTTAATGCTAATTTGAGAATTGAGCTAATGAATGGACATAAAATTGTTATATTTTTGTGTGTATGTCTACATATATATATATATATATATCCCTAAACAATGGTATATGGATGATCCTTATTTGAGGTTACATTAAATAAAAAGATTACTAAAATGAATATCATACCAACACATTTAGCCCACTTTTTCGGGGGCGATTTAGTAGATTTTGATTGAAAAATTATAGGTTCTATGAAATCTATGTTAAAATTAATTGTTGAATTTGATTTACATTAAAGTCTAGATTTTAATATATATCAAACAATGGTTTAATTGACCTAATCATCTCACCCTATATCACTGGCACATCACATGAGGATCATCCCCAATTTATACAGATTGCTCGTGTTTAGTATAGATTAAATTCTACTAAAAATTTCAAGTCAAACTGATAATTAATTTTAACCACATATTGCATGGGATCTATAATTTTATAACCCACACATTTTATAAATTTTACCAACTCAAAATCAAATTTTAATTTATAACAAACAAGAACATTGTATTATTCGTTATGAATTTGGTATTAAGCCAAACAAAAATTCATGGGATCTGACGAGTTTTTGATCTCATTTGAATCTCCAAAAACCAGTGGATGACATGACAAAAGTTAATTTATAGCAATCAAATTCAAAAAAAGAGAGAGACATTATTTCCTCTTCCAACAAATCATCCAAAGTCGAAGATATCATGACAATGGGAAATTTTATTTTGTGGCAGATTGAATTGCACTCAAATATTTACCAGATTCGAATAGGTAAACAGCAAATTGTGTTGAGAAAAATGTAGGAAAATCTGGAAAACTTAATGAACTCCAAGGCACGAAAAACATTATCTTTTAAGAGATGTTTCTCCCCTATCCAACGAAATCAGGATTGGGGTATGATAGAAAATCTCTCTTAAGATACAATGGAGGCGTTTGATTCAAATTGTGACTATTTGATCAAACCAAGAAAACACTCGAAAAAGAACTGATGATGCCAAAAGAAAGAGAGAATAATATTTTTTTAATGTGTTTTGCAAACGAGAATTCGTTTAGAATTTATAGAAATTGAGGCAACCGTTTGAATAGGTGTGTTTTTTGAAATGAAGAACATATCTGTTGAAAGTAACTGTCAAAACGAACAGATGCACCTAGTCGGGGCGGCAAATCATTCGCAAAACCAAAAAAAAAAAAAAATACATGCAAAATGATGAAAAATATCTAATAAATTGCACTAATTAATGTTTGAATTTTATATTTGTACTTTGAAAAACTTCATCCTAACTTTTGTTTTGGACTCTATATAGTCCCATTTGGTCTTCATTTCTTAAAATTTTATCTCAGCCCTGTTTTACAATTATTATTATTAATTTTTTTTTTAAATTATAAGTTAGTCAAAAAATTTCTTAATCACACATTTAATTGAATTCACATATTTTATTAATTCTTTAATCACATATTTCATGAGATCAATGCCTGACAATCTCAAAAAGTTTTATTAAACGGGCTAAATTTTTTACCATCATGCACCATATACAACTTAAATGATTTCTTGCTATGTAAAGGGGTAACACTGTGTTAGAATGTCCAAACTTAGTATGGTTTGACTTTTCAACTTGGCCCGCACAGGCCAACCGGGATCTATGAGTCTAGGCTCTTGACCTTTGAGGACTTCTATAGAATGATATTATTTAAGAAAAAATACACTTTTCATTTTCAATCTTTACGAAATGTAACAATTTAGACCCCGTTTGATACACATTAATGTAAAAATGAGAATGAAAAATATAGTCGTTACGAACATCATACAAAAAATAAAAAGTCAAACATAGTAGTTTGGTGTGATGAATAACGATTATATTTTTCATTTTAATGGGCAAATAATGAGACATAAACAGGGGCTTAATATTTAACAAATTTTTTATTTTTTTTATTTTTAGCACCACACAAGTTCCAGCTTTTCAATTATGTAGCAAAATTGTCATTCCCTCCAATTTTCATTCACTTTAAATAAATAAATATAAAATAAAGCAATAAAACAACAAAAAATAAGAAAAAATTGTAAATAGAGTCTTATAACTTTTTAAAAGTACAAATAAATCACATTTAAATCACTTAAATACATATTAACACATAAAAAAATAATTTTCATCTTCCCTAACTGATTTCGCCCGCTCACCCGCCAACAACCACCCACGCTACCCCTACGCACGAACCCATGTCCACCCGCGGCCAAACACAACATCCACAAATACAATGATGCCGACAGCAAAATCAACACCACCTTAGAAGACTAGAAGTACATAGCTGTTCGTAGATTATACATATATTATTTTTTTTAAAAGCTAATTTGGGAATTGAGATAATGAGTTGACATAAAAAGTTATATTTTAGTATTTATAAATAGACCTTTTTTTGTAAATATAAAATCAATATTGATTCTTGTAGATTTTATGGATTACATGGAGTTTGACATCCTTTACAAATTCAAAATATATTTGGCGGGAAAGTGTATTGAATTCAAAAACTGTCGAATCATGTGCCGCCATGTGAAACGATGTCAAAGATAATATAAAAGACAATGTACAAGTAGCATGGTCCATATAAAATTAGATGAGCTCTCTGCCCGTCCCTCTCAAGACAACAAATTCCAAACCCATGCTGCGACTGTCCCATTCGAGGCTGGAAATTCCCACTCATGTTTGGGGCATCGTGGGAACAAGTTTTCCAAGTCAAATCGTCATATTTAGGGATGATCCTATATAAGATGACATTAAGGGGTTATTTGAGCTCCATTTTACTAAAAAAAAAAAGCATTTTGAAATGGTGTTATGATGGATAATATATGGTTAAAAAATAAGGAAAAATTTTGGATTTGCTTATAATATTATTTTATTGAAAAATGTGTGGTTGAAATTGTGTCAAATCACTTTTGACGAATATATTTTTGGGCCCCGTTTGGTACTCATTTTTTCAAATTGCATTTTTCTCTCTTTTCTTTTCAATCACACATTCTTTATTAAAATAATATTACACGTAAATAAAAAACTTTTCCTTATATTTCAACTACACATTTTTCATTAATTTACTATTCAAAAATACATCTTTACATAAAAATAGGTCTCCAACACCCTCTTAAAGAAAAATCGGGTTCAAACAAGGACTAAATAAAAGACCACTCAAATGGATATTTGTATCATCACATTTAATTGGCCTAATTATTTCATCCCACGTGTTATTATTCCCAATTTATATATATTGCCTCTGTTTGGTGCATATTAAATTCTATTAAAAACTTAGAGTCAAGGTCAATAATTTATTTTAATAACATATTTTATTTTATGGGTTCTACAATTTTTGAACTATAAATTTTATCAACTAAAAATCTAATTTTAATTTACACCAAAGAGCATTGTGTTATTCATTTTGAATTTGGTATTAAGCCTGGTCAGCCAAACAAAAGTTTCATGGGATCTGACGTGTTTAGTTCTCATTTGAATCTTCAAAAACCAGTGGATGAAATGACAGAAGTTAATTTATAGCAATCAAATTTAAAAAAGAAAGAGAAGCATTATTTTCTCGTCCAACGAATTATCCAATAGTCGAAGGTATATCATCAAAATGGGAAATTTTCTTTTGTGGCAGGTTGAAATTTTTACCAGATTCGAATAAAAAAAAAAAGGTTCAACCCTAACCTTAAGGGTCCCCTACCACCCCTGCCCTGGAGCATCGTGAGGGAGGCAAATCGCAGGTTATGCCTCCAAGGATACTTTTACCAGATTCGAATAGTTACTAAAACATGTTGCATAAGGCTTGAATAAGGAAACAGCCAAGTGACCCCACATAGTCTTGTTTGGTCCTCATTTTTCTTCCTAAAATTCATTTTCAATAATTTATTTTATGAGATTCACAGTTTTTATCAACTTTTTATTCACATATTTCATTAACTGTTATTAAAATTTAGTAAAAATCTATTTTTAACTAAAAAAAATCATATATTCATCTGCTAGAAGTTAGCCCCAGTTGTAATATTAGTGGGTTTGCATAACAGCATTTTTACTTGGGTTGGTAAAATGTAAGCCTAAAATGTTCTTGACCCAATCCATACATTTTGACACTCATGTTTACAAATAATGCCCCGAGTACAGGGCACTATTCATACAGGCCCTTTGCTGTAGAGACAGGTTGGTGGGTCCGAACTGTATTAAAAAAAAAAATTGCACAGGCCCCGTCCCTTGTGTGTGTCACGAGCCTCTGCCTGTACGTGAATTACAGCTCTATGTTTAGCTTATCAAATATGTCATAGGCCTATTCAATATGTGTCACTCTTCAAATTTTTGTAACTTCGGATCCACATGAAAATTAACGAATTAATTGGAACCAAATAAAAATCAGTATGTATCACTATTACACAATAAAAAAACTCACAACTTTTGGCCCAGTTTACACTCTTATCTTTCCTTGAATTAAATCTTACAACCTATGTGTCTCTGTGTGTGAGAGAGATTTTCAGCTCCAGCCAAAAATGTTTTATCAAAAATGAAAGTACTTGTAAAACACAAGAACGGAAAGAGAAAAAGTCAATAGATTTTTGTGTATTTCATTGAGAATTGAATACCCACATTTATTGAAAAGAATTAGGGTTGTAGAGAGAAAGTCAATAGACTTATGTGTATTTCATTAAGAACCAAAAGCTCACATTTATAAGAAAAAGTACATTTGTTTTGAAGCATTAAAAATAAATGTTGTCTTATTAAAACATTGTCAGAAAAATTCAGTGGGATAAAATCTAAACGAAGAAAAAATAGTATAGCTACTCCCTTAACGTTAATCGTTGAAAATTTCTAAATCAACGCATTCCAATCCCATAAACCAATTTTTTTTAATGTAAATGTCGACAGTACTTTTGTGAATAAATAAGTCACATTTCATGTGAGCGAATTTATTGAATATCGATGTCGTTATTATTTTGAAACTCGTAAGTATGAAAGAATTCTAGAAAATAAGTTTCATTTCGTCACCTCTAATATAGACTCATTTGATTTTGCAATACAACGTACATTGTCTTTGTACAAAATTGTTAGACAATCTTTTATAGAAGTTAATCATTATGATTCTTGAATATGATAGGTCATGTTTATAAATCGTGCACATTCTCGACTTACTTCATGAATTGCAATAATTGCAGAATGATTTTGAGATGTTGCTTACTTCACAGATCTCAATTATATAGTCGTTCCTTTTTGTCTAAACATAAACCCCATTTGCAATCTAGCTTTATGTGGATCAAAGAGATAATTAGCATTTTCATATCCTACTAAAGTACATCCCAATTTTTTAGAATAAAATAATCTTAAATCAATAGCACATTTTAAGTAATAAAAAATCCGTTTAACACCGTTCCAATGTATTTGAGTTGGTGTAGAGCAATGAGATTTATAGAAGAAGCTATGTCGGGTCAAATATAATATCTAAGATAGGTTAATACTCTAATTGCACTAAGATATGATACTCATGACTAAGAACATTACACCTCTTCTGTGGGGCCCGTCAATTCCTTTGAATTTCATTCTTGCGAATGTATCTTTAAGTGGATGAAATGAGTTTTTTTTACATCAAATGATTGAACAACTATAGATGATGTCAATGGATGTGTTTTATCCATATAAAAACGTTTTAAATTATTATTAGTTTTTTGTATATGAAGATTAATGAACAAATAATCATTTTAAAAAATATTCAATTTGTAACCCAAGATAAAATTTAATTTTTCACAAATCTTTCATATCAAGTTCTTTTTCAAATAATATGTATTTTTGTGGAGCTCTTTAAGAGTTCTAATTATATTTAAATCATCAATATAAATTGCCATAATTGTAAATTTAATATTTATTTTCTTTATAAAAATACATGGGTAGACATCATCATTTTTTAACTTTCATTCAACAAATATCCGCTAAAACGATTATATCACATAAGTCCGGATTGGTTCAATCCATTTATTAACTTTTACAATTTAATAGAGAACATAGTTCTCGAACAAAGCGCATGTCTACTTTTTATTACCTATTTCAGAATCTAAAAATGATGGTGTACATTACGATAGAATATGTTTTCTCATAATCAATTTCAGGTCTTTATGATAAAACTTGAGTTACAAGTCAGGCTTTGAAACTTGTAATTTCATCATTTTAATTTTTTTTTTTAATAAAACCATACTTATATCCTATACGGATTACATTTTTTGAAATTTTCCATTTTTAAGTCTCATCGAAGAAATAACAAACCCTAAAATAGTGATATTCGATCTTTTATTCCGGCCTCTTCTTTACTAAACTTCTTCGTCTTCATCTTCCAAAAAATACAAGAGGTTTAGTGTTCCAATTACAAGTCTAAACACTTTTTGTTTCTTTAAGAAATTCGACTTCGCTTGTATGACTTCTTTTCATTTTGATCAATCATTTATATATTGATAATCTTTAATAAATTGTGGTTCAAAATCCTCATTTCACATGATTTCAAAAGTCACTTTAAATGCGAAAATATTATTTATAATACTATTACTCCGTTCTTATAATTTATGAAATAATAAATAATTTATTGAAATTTCGTTATTTTCTAACAATTGTGATTCTCCAGGAAACATTTTATCAGTATTTGATTGATTAATATTTTCTAATATTATTTCTTCTGGATTTTTAATTGATTTTTCTCCTGTACTTTCTCTTTCGAAGTGTAGAGCCTTTAGAACCATATGGCTGACGACGTTTCTGGAGTATTTGAGATTCATTTACTCTAGCAAATTGTCTTATAGAAACATCAATTTTTGCTAGAGTATTTTTAGTTGATACATATGACTTAGTCACTTTCAAAGTTTATCATGCAAAAGTAAAAAATTTTATTGGTCAACGAACTTCGAGTTTGTAATAGTGTTTGATTCAATTATTTTTAGAATGTATAATACATGTTAGAAGAGAGTGTCGGAAATTTTTCTTTTATCTGTTTCTAGCTAGAAACAAAAAAAAAAAAAAAATTATGCAAAAATATTTAATATTATTTTCTTGTATCTTTTCAATGTGATATTCATTGTGCTTGATATCCTTAAAACTAAGTAAGTTTCTTCTGAATTCACTAGAATAAAGTGTATCATCAATATAAAATTTTGTATTATTTAATAAAATAATATAAGCTCTTTTGTAGCCTTCAATGATAATCGATACATATGATACCGTACTAATATTATTTTCTGTTAATGTTAAGTTTAAAAAATATATTTTTTATCTTGATAAGTAATATATAGTTGTTCTATCAACTAAATAGGTATCTTGACAATTTATCTAGAATTTTATGATGTTTGCCATTTGAGTAACTATATAATAAATTAAAAGCAAATATAATTAATTTTCAAACACTATATAATCATGTAATAATCAACTAATTAGTCAAACTAATCAATGTCAACATGACATGAGTTATATATTTTCCCTCAGGATTAAACACTAATTCAAAATAATCTATTCTTTGAAACATGTGCTACTTTGAGAGCACATGTGTTTTAGAATTGCTTCTTTAATAGCAATATGCCAAAATTCTTCTGGAATATTGGGAATTATAATTCATGATTTTTAGGAACAATCACATATTATCACTTTTGAGGAGTAAAAACATAATTTATGTTAAATCGTATTTAATTATATTATTTAGGAGCAAGTAAAATCTAACTAGAACATATGTAACTGATAGTATGCTACTTCAAAAGTAATAATATTTTGCAATAGACCGGCATGAGAATACTAAAATCATAAATTATAATATGTATTAAAAAAATAAGAAATTGATAATTAATTGAATGATGAACAAAAAACAACAAATATGCGATGTTGACTAAGAAATTCATATAAATTACAATGTGATGTACACAAGATAATAGATTTACAATTCGAATGACAATAAATTTACAATTAAGTTGACTAATGAATCCATATAATGGACACATAAAGAATAGTTATAATAACTACATGCATACACACATCACATCATTGTTGAGATTCATGGATGCGCATCATTATCTAGCACACCATGAAAAGATGTTAATTCCTTCCTGTAGACACATGTAAATACGTGCGAAGATGAATGAACACATGCATTAAAAAATAATCATTATGCATAATAATAAACTAATCATTATGAATTTGCATACAAGTGAAAAAGCAGATAAAAAGAAGAAATGGTTTCATTATGATGCATTTGTATATTGAAAAATTCATATGTTACCAAATTAATTTTAGTACATGTGATAAATGATCAGGGCGGAGCCATGTATAATTGAGTGCAGGCATTCAACTTTGGGAGAAAATTTGGAAGTTGATGTTACACTCTGAAACATTTCTTACTCTCTAATGGCATGGCGAATTGCTTGATGTTCATAAAGCTTCCTTAAATGCGAAAAAAGAAGTCATGGTGTTAGATTTAAAGTAATTTGTGCCCGCACTGAATATTTTTTTGGCTCCGCCCCTGCAAATGATCATGCTTATAAAAACTATTATTTTCTAACTAATTCACTTTGATTTTGAGAGAATCGTGCTGATAATTAATGTGTTATAAATTAAAAGAAAAGAATGAAAATAGGGAAGTCAATAAATTTGTGTATTTCTTTGAGATCCAAAAACCTATGTTTATAGGAAAGAGTTAGAATTGCAAAGGATACAATAATAATAACTAAGACCGTAGAGTTATAATTGTCATTGCTAATAAACATATTATTTTCAATAATACTAATCCCATGTCAAGATCCTCTTGCAACTACAATACTGATACTGATATAGGCATGAATCACGCTAGTAGTGTAGGCCCACGTGGCCCCGTAAAACCATTATAATCCTACGTGCATTTGCAAGAATCAATATTATAACTCAAAAATAAAAATAAAAAGGACCAACTTACAATATATCTTTGATAAAGTGTTTCGAGACTATTTACTTCACATTATCTCCATGAAAAAAATAATTATTTTATTTCTGCAAAAGATCTTTGGACAATTGTCTATCACAATAGAATGTATTTGAAGATAGAACTTATTAATGATTTAAATAATTAAGTGTAAACACGGTTCGATTAGAACATTTTTTGAAATTTCAAATTAACCCATTTTAAATAAGGGTGGTTATATTTACACCTCATTTTAATAAAATTAATTGTCAGTAACCTTTATTCATTATTGCACTTATATGCTCAATTTTTTCTCATCACATTCTTATTTTTAAGATTTCATTGATGGGAAATTCTTGCCTTAATCATGATTTCATCCTGTAGTATTGTTAAAGTGCTTTAAAATGAGGTTTACATATTTAATTGCATTTTTATATTATTATTTGTTTTGCTCATTTAAAAATACAATGGATAAATGAGTCTTTTTACTCTATCTTAAAATTTTTTTTGAAAGAAAACCACAATCAAGAACAATTTATGTTAATTTAAAATTAAGAATACGATAAAAAAAAGTTTGATACATAAATGTGATTATGTGAAGATGTTATGAACCTTTCATGCAATTAAAATATAGTCTAGTTATTAAAAATTATGGTGTGAATATATTTAGCCTTTAAATAATATGGAAAATTTTCAAACAAAATCAAAAGATTTCATTTTTCGAACAAAATCATTTTTTGTGATTCAATCTTGTTTCAAACCACAATTTTAACGACAAAAAAATAATATCTGTCAAACAATTGAAAAAAATAAATATGTTCGTTTGAAATCTAACTACAATTAATAGAGGCAGTGCAATTACACTGTTCACAAGCCACAATTCATTGGCTGGCTCATAAGTCAGATTTTTTCACTAAACCACCAGAAGAATTTTTGAGCGGCTAATTGTTGGTCGTTGAGCCATTCGTCAGTAATACCGTCTTTTCTTTTGGTTTCTAGAGGTCTGAAATTTTAATATAAATTTAAATTGAAACTTTCTAAGCAAATGTAGAAATATCAATATATTTGTGTCAAAGCAAGGATTAATAAATTAATACAAAGTTAAACCATAAAACCTAAACTTATAAATTTCTTTCTAAGGACTAATATAAGCCAACTAGCAAGCAAATTTGTTGAAGTTTAAATTGAACTAATAATATGACGGGTCTGTGCGAATCCAAAGCAAAATTTCAAAATTGCAATTTCGATTCGATTTGACAAATTTTCGAATTTTTTTGTTCATCCCTACAAAAGACTTGGCACCCTTATCATAATAGAATCGGCGAATTGAACTTATGAATGTAAATCAAACTTTGAAGCAGGGAAATACAAAGAAAGAATTTTGGCAATTTTAGAAAATTGGATTATTAAAATGACAGATTTGAGGCCTCTCCGTTCATTTTCTAGAACGTGGTCATTCATGCATGGGAATGGCCTTCCCGAAAAGGCGCAATGTTTGAAAAAATTTATTATTTTTTATGTTCAACTTACCAAATATGTCACCTGTAATAATAGTCAAAGTTTTGTACGGCATACACTCAATTTAACCAATAATCACTGAACTTTACACTTGATTACTACTTGCTCACTCATCTTTCACATATTACTGAATGCTCACTCATCTTTTCATATAATTACTCATTCACCACTCGTCTCTTTAAATAATTGGGCTACTTTTACGGTAAATTTTCGACAACTTTCGACCACAAAGAATGTCGAATTTTGATATCATTGGAAAGCCCACGATATCCTCTTCAATTACCATCCAAAATCTCATTATAACTCCAAGGAATTTGATCGAAAAATTGCCTTAAAAGTCGCCCAAAAATTCTGAAAATCTGCCCATATTTTCAGATTTTTTGGGCGACTTTTAAGGTAATTTTTCAGCAACTTTCGACCATCAAAACTATCTAATTTTGATACCATTGGAAAGCCCACAATGTCCTCTTCAATTACCACCCAAAATTTCCCGATAACTCCAAAGGATTCGGTCGGAATAAA
>NC_036247.1:29167483-29226861 GCF_002742605.1 Olea europaea var. sylvestris | reverse complement strand
GTGAGACTCTTTTGAATGATTTCCGTCCACAGTCCTATCAGTTGACTAAAAATTAAAATTTGACTACATTTTTGAATATTTTAAAAGGGACAAAAGGGTAATTTTTTATTTATCACATTTAAATAAGAAAAATACTATTTGTACACCGAATTTGACACTCCGATGTACACTCCGCTCACATGAAAGGGGTCTCACGATAATAAAAAAAAATCGTAGAACTTTTATCTCATGTGAGGAGAGTGTGTGTACACGTAGCAAAGCTCTTTAAATAATTACATTTCGTAAATTAAAAAATAAAAAAATTGACAAAACAGGACAATCCCCTTCTTCCTCTCACCCACTACGCCCACCTCAAACCGTCGGCCACCCGACCTCCACCCCCTCTACCTCCACTAACCACCGGCCGCCACCGTCCAACCCATCACAATCGCCACCGAACAACCTCTACTACATTCCATTTCTTCGTCATCGCTTCACATACATAAATATTTAGTGATAATACTCATTTATACAAGCATAAAAGCATACTTCAAAAGAAAAGGTAAACAAATTTTGATCAAGAAACCGAGTAAAGGGAACGGATTATTACAAAACATTGATGGTAAATCAGAACGCCAAGAGGGCCTACAGGCGTTTGGCCATGATTTGGCATCCGAACAAGAATGTGAACAAGATTAAAGCTGAAGTCAAATTCAATCAAATTTCTGAAGCGTATGATGTTCAGTGACCCACAGAAGCGTCAGATCTACGATCTTTATGGAGAAGAGTCTCAAATCTGACCAAGTCCCACGTCCTTCAAGAAGCGCAAGATCCCACCTAGCTCTTATTATAATTACGGTAGTAATCAGTAGCATCTGAACCCGAATTTCCAATTCCATTCCAGGAATGCCGATTATATATATGCGAAAGTTTTTTGGGGAAATAGTAGTAATGAAGGTGGCGGGAAAGAAGGGATGGGAATTTTATGAGTACGACGATGAATAGTGTGGGAGTAGGTAGTATTCAAGGGCTGGCGCTGCAGGTTGTTCAATGGCATCGGTGGCTGAGGGTTTGAGGTGGGGGTGAGCGGAAGAAGAGGATTGTCCTGTTTTGTCTTATTTTTTAATCTAAGAAATGTAATTACTTGTAGCCTGTTTGGGAGTGATTTTTTTCCTCGAAAAATTGATTGTTTAACCGTTATTTTATCATTCTAATTGTCATATTTGACTTTTTCTTCCACAGGTGGTCCTCACTTTTCTTATAACGGTTAAAAAATCAATTCTTAAAATCACTTCAAAACGGACTCTTGATATGATAAATGGAAAGTTACTCTTTTGCCTTTCTAAAATATTCAAAACTGTGTTCAAAGTTTAATTTTAATCAACTAATAGAATTGTGAATGTAAATCGTCTAAAAGGACCTTATCTGCAATGTTTGAAAATGTTAGGGGTGATAGCTGAAATAAATTAAGTGTTTGAAAAAATTCTACTAATGTTTTAAAGGTTTGAAGTTTTATTGCAATTATCCCCTTTTCTTTTGCCACTAAAGCTTCTTTTTGGAGCAAGTCCAGTTTCTTTTCATGAAAATGCATCAAATTTTGCATGTTTTCTACATATCTAAAGAAGTCAACTTCATTAATCATGAACTCCTCACAAAAATAATAGCCATCTTGACATCTAATTATATATTTCTTGATGCAAAACTTGACTATGAGACTATCGACTAAATTCGAATAGAACAAGGAGTTAAAAGTATGTCAACATTAGTATGATTTTTAATATTGCTAGCTGAAGACGCACATAGAGTTTCCTCGTAAACACAGTGAAAACGTCAAAAGCTTGGGATGACATCGAATAAATTTCTCATCAGCCATATGGCTAATCAGTGATTACTAGTGATTTTGGCTTCATGCAGGTGAGTTGTAGCTTGCAATCCGAACTAAGGATGAGTATTTGGGGTTAGCTTACCATTGCGGGATTACAACCTTTGTCCCGGCCATTGTTGAAATTAGGACACTGTGCATTTACATTTAAGAAATTCTACTCAGTCGTGGGTGGAGAAAGACAATTAAAAAACAAAGTTACTGCAAATAAATGAGAGATGCAAATTAATGGAACAATCTTTTGTTCAACATTTTAAAGACAAAAAATGTTCCATAAGGTACAAATAATTGTGTAGTTTGTGTATGGGGAAAAAATTGAATGATATCAAAAACTGTTATAGACATCAACGTTTGATGAATGTTCAGTATGAGATATGCACTTAATGTCCTTTGGAGCATAGGCACCCCTTATTACATACTGAGTGAAACTTGTTCCATTCCAGAAGCAAGCCAATACTCACCCATTTTGTCAAGGAAAACTTTACGCTAAAAAGTGAGCCAACAAAAACACAAGAGACACACAGGGAAGCAATTCATTTTGCCAAGTCACTTTCTTTTCTCTTTCTTTTTCTGTTCATGAAGGGAAGCAACAAGCTATAAACTTCTTCCAGATTGATTAGCCAAGTAAGCATTTATACGATTTCAAATATGGCTAAGGCTAGAGCAAATAAAAGGACAACATGACAACTTAGATTCGGTTTTAACTTCTCAATACAGGATAAAAACCACACTTTTCATTCAATGTTCACTCGTCTATAACCATATATGCTAAATATTACATATGCAATTTGCACCAAAAAGTAAGAATAACACAGAGACGTGATCAAACAAATGATATTTTGAGGCGAGTAATCTTGGGAACATTCAAGCTTAGAAGAAATAGAAATATGACCATATTAACCAAGAAAAACTGAACAATTCAAGAATGAGAACTCAGAAATTCAATGGGGACATAAAGATGCCAACTATTATAACGTATTCTACTGTTGATCCACTGGACTTGTTCTAAGAAGCATGTATGTAAATATTTGGTGTAGAAAATCAAGGTTGGCAAAACCACATATACGGCATTGAAAGGTAAACACGATCAAAACAAACCAAGTTAGGCCAACCATGATTCAAAGTAATGAAGGACTTGCAAATATTTATTACAGCAGTTCAACAATGTTCAGAACTAGAAAACTGAAAAAAAAACTTCGGAGTAGCCATTTGACTAATACACAATTACTCAAAACAAAAACTCCTGAGCAGCAAAGAATTCATCGAGGTTTTGACAGTGAATCATGAATCTTCAAAAGAATAATAAATAATCGTCTTACTAGCTAGTACAAGAAGTACTTATAAGTAAAATTGATTGCACAAGGTAAGGGAGCTGAACCAGAAGTTAAAACCAGTGGGCAAACATTAAAACCCCTATTTTGAAATACACATAACCTCCATCTTTTTGAATCCCATTCCTCAATGGGCACACTTACAAGATGAGTATACAGCACAATTAATTATAATAACATGGAGTAATGTGGAATGAAGGATTTAGTAAGAACAAATTGAACAATTAAAGCAAAACAAAGAATAAGAAAATTTAGCAGAATTTCTCAATGAAATCGTTCATATCTTGACAGAAGAATCCGAATTACAGTGCCTTTTCTGAAATATAGGGAGTATCAGAACTAAACCCAAAAGAAATTTGCACATATAATTACGCAAGATTCAAAAATCATACCCGAACTGGAAATTCGGAGGACTGTGAAAACATACCTTCGCTTCTCATCTCTCATCTCAATAGTTCGGATTTATTTATTTCTTCTGTGTGCCACATTCCATGGTAAGGTCACGGTACAGCGAGATTCAGTGGTTTATTGGGCCAACCCAAAAAGATTGTATTCCATATATAGAAAGTATGGACTACCTTATTTTTAAATGGGCTAGTAGGCAAATTTTAAGAACGGAATTTTTTAATAATTACAATAGTTTAGGGATATAATTTTAATATTAACAAATTTATAAAAAGCTTTCAAAAATTATGTGTCATGTGACTGTGACTGTGACCTCTGATAAATGTTGTGACCTATAAATTAATATTAAACAAATCACATTTACTTACCACATAATTTATGGATCACAATACATGCTAAAATTTAATAGTATTTAGGATTTTCGCTTTGCTCTCTCGATGCAATCACTTTGAATGAATAATAGCAGGTGAGTGAACACGTCGACAACCATCACCTGTCGTTGAGCCTATTCGAACATCGAGCATATAGAGAGAATCTCACTAGCAGCATATTCGTTGCACAACTAAAGGTTTTTCATGATGATTCTTACTAGGAGTGATGTTGTTAATGTGTGGGCAACTAAGGAAAGGAAATGGAGTAGGAGACGTGGGGTTGAGTGGAGTGCTGTATAGTGTAGTGTTGTGGGGTATGTTTGATTTTTAAAAAAATTATAATTATTACCTAATTTCTATAAAATTGAAACTTAAAAGAAAGATTTAAGGTAATTTTCTTTTAAGGAATTTGATGTTAAAGCAAGATAGCGTTAACAAGCCGGAGATTTGATATTGTAAAAGAAGAATTTACACCCAACCATAATTTTAACTTATCATTTAATCAGTGAGATTTTAATTTTATTCTTTAAAATACCAGGAATATACTATACCCTACCTAGGCACGGAGCCAACACCCGGAAGGGGGCCCCGTCGCTTGTGTTGACTTTGCCAGAATCTTTACAACCGTCGGGGTAGCAATCGCCAATCAGTTGCAGAAGCGCAAGAGTCTGACTGGTGCAGTTGTTTTCAGAAATATTTTCATATTGATCCAATCTTTTGAGTACAGATCTGGCTATGAATTCATTGAGCATGATTCACGTTTAGCTCAGGTTAAGTGGTTAACCGACTTGTCAACAGGGATTTCTTATTGGGAAAATTACAGCAGCGATCCTTAATCTTTTTATTTTTTGCAGACTTGACCCTAATCTTCATTTTGTGTCAATAAAAGTTTCTAATCTTTCATATATGTGCACCTTAGATTCGTCTTGACAGAAACTGTCCAAAATACCGTTAGTTGATCGAAAAAATTAAGAAATCAACATCTAATAAAGCCGTTTAAAATACCGTCCAAAATGGTATCAACATCCAATAAAACTACTGAAATAGTAAAAAGTTTAAGGAATTTTTCCAATCAACTAATTGTGTTTTGGAAGGTTTCCATCTAAATGGGTCTCAATGCATATTTATGAAATGTTAGAAACCTTTGCTGGTACAAAATGAAGTTTAAAATAAAGTATGCAAAAAATGAAAAGGTTATGGAATACTGCTGCGATTATTCCTTATATAACTTTATGCCCTTGTTTGAGTCCCCCCTTTCTTTTTTTTTTTCTTTTTTTTTTTTGAGGTTTGGGCTTCAGTGAAATTGTGAATTTTGGGCCACTTATTGTTAGCTCAATTGCAAATGAAATTGACAAATTATCCAATTTATCAAAGTCCACGTAGCCAAGACCCAAAAATCTGAAATGCCCAAATCAATTCCCAAATCGTGGAAGTAGAAGCCAAATTGCCAAACCTTTGTCCAGTTTCGTCACTTCTTCCTTCACCCCTGCACACGAGATGCGAGTACAGTGCCGATTTTTGGTGTGAGAAAAACCTTGTACCTATTTGCATACTCCTTTTCTCTGTTACTGGGAAAATTTGTACCATCTGAGTAACTGGGAAAAGTTATCATTCTAATATTTTGGAGAAGCTTAATATTGGTGAACTTTCAGGTAGAAGTGGTCAGTTTCAAGAAATGAGTTTGGCATGCTCAGGTGATACTAGGTGGGGCGCACATCTACTGACAATTAATTGTTTCATTAATGTGTTTAACGCTATTATAGATATTCTTGAGAATATATTAGAAGATGGTGTACATTCAGGTAAAAAATCTTCGGCAGTAAGATAGATGGACACTGTAAGATTTTGAATTTGTGTTCAATCTCCACTTTATGTTTGAAATTCTTGCAATTACAGACGGCCTTTCACAAACTTTACAAAAAATGGATCAAGATATTTAGAATGCTATAAGGTTGTTGAATTTGTGTGAGTGTGCATTGCAGAACCTGAGAGACAATGGTTGGGATACTTTGTTGAGTAGAGTGATTAAGTTTTGTGTTGATAGATATATTTTAGTGCCCAATATGTATGATATTGTAGTAATGAAAGGTTGACCTAGGCGTGTAGCTCAGCAGGTGACTTATTTTCATTGCTTTTATGTTGATTTGTATTGTCATGTGATAGACTCAATCTTGCAAGAGTTGAATGGTCGTTTTCCAAAAATAATTACTGAGCTTTTTACTTGCATTTCATGTTTAAGTCCAAGAGATTCAGGAGCAGCTTTTGATAATGATAAATTGTTAGGTCATACTCAGCTCTATCATTTGGACTTCAATAGTGAAGAGCTTTTATTACTTAAATATCAGCTTCACAAGTTTCTTATACTTGTGAGAATGGACGAAGCTTTCTTTAATCTCAATAACATATCTTTTGTAGCTCAGAAGTTGGTTGAAACTAGAAGTTCTTGTTATTTTTCATTGGTTTATAGGCTGCTCACATTGGTTTTGATATTACTTGTGGCAACTGCAAGGGTTGAAAGTGTATTTTCTACTGTAAATCTAATCAAGAATGATTTGTGCAACAAAATTGGAGATGATTGGTTGAATGACAATTTGGTAGTTTACGTGGAGAAATATATTTTTAATAAACTTGAGAATGAGGCAATATTGCAACGTTTTCAAATCATGGGACCTCGTAAAATGTAGTTGTCTAAGTTTACAGTTACATAGTAATTGAGTAAGGTTGTATCGTATATTTTATTATTATTTTGGGTTGTATTAAAGTATATTTTCATATGTATATGATTTTGACGTTTTTGTTCATTTACATATATATTGAATAATTTTTAATATTATGTAACCAAATTTTAATAAATGATCGGACTATTATGATCGTTGACGGTCAACGATCAACAATCCACTTGCCCTAGCTGGACTTCGATCCTGGATTCACTCCTGAGTCTTGTCACTTCTTTCGTGTAGAATACAATAATTATAACTCAGTATAAACTATCGTTCTTTGATCAAAATACTCTTGTAAGAAAATATAATAATATTATATTAAAAATAATCACGCAACATTATTAATATATAACTAAGAAATGCGCTCCATTATCTCCGATAAATAAAAATATGTAGGTTATGCTCATTTTATTTTAAGATAATTTATTGTCATTTCTTCCAAATTGTACCTTCTTTCCTCTTTCACTTCAAAGTTGTTTTCTATTTTCTTTGTGGCATTTAAGACCTTTGATTTTCATTTCTCGGCACAAATAGTTTCTATTAACGATTCGTATGAAAGACCATTAAATCAGTGTAAAATGACAATATTTAATTTACAATTCGAAAAAAATGTTAAAAAGAGAAAGAATAGAGACGATATTAACAATACCCTATATATATGTGTGTATCAACTTATATTCTTGTAGTTTACTTTGAACAAATTAACTAAAACTATTATAGAAAATTTCATCTTTAGTCCACATGTGTATTTATCAATCTCATTTTAGAGGATACACGACTCGAAAGTGGTTAGAATTTAATATGATACTCAAAATTAAAATGAGAGATTAGTATGATTTATTCATAGTAAGGGAGTGTCTCTAATAGTATCACGAAGTTTAGGGACTGTCTAATACTGTCTCAAAAAATAATGGCAAAGGGTGGCTATGTTAAATCTTGGGGTTTCTATTTTTGTAAATTATTTTTCCTTTATTCCCTTGTTTTCATTTTTATTTTTGTCTATTTGAATTTGAAGAAATATTTGACTTTTAACTTGAAAACCACCAGCAAGGACCATTAATTTGTGAGGAAAAAAAAGGTTGAGTTTAATGGGAGGAAAAAAAAAGGCTGAGTTCTAAATAAAAATTATAAAACATAACAATGGTTATGTAGTGTCTTGTACACTTATGACATGTTTAATGATGTCAATTAGACAATAATAAAAAGTATTAAAAATTAAAATTAATCATGTCCGTTTTCAAAACAATCCAATATTAAAAATTATTTATACCTATCGGAACAAAAAATTGTTATCGATGACCCTCTACCTATATATTGACCAATTTGCATGTCAATTTTGTAGGCAAATCTCACAACAAAAGAGCTTCCCCCAGTACAGCATTAATCGAAGCCTTTGAATTGGAACCATTCAGATGGCAGAATGAGTACTCTAAAGGTCACATAAAGCAGCTGAAAGTTCGCTCTAAACAGGGGGCCTATGTGGCGGCGCCCTATTGAAGGGGTGCTCGTCCCTGACTTTGAGCCTGGCCAAACAGGTTTTCCCTAAACAACCATTCTATAAGTATATCAATTTTTCACATTTTTGTTCACAGCACACACACATGCAAGTGGGTGGGGTCTACGCCTTTGTGAGGAGGTGTGAAAATTGCTGTAACAAAATATGATGTGCAAACAGCATTTTTGTTTCCCTAAAAGGTAATAGACAAAGGTTGAATTGGCACATGAGGGGTCCGCATTTTTAAGTTAAAAATTAAACTAAGCCGACCTTCATATTGCTTAAAGCTCAACTTTTTATTTTTCAAATTTCTTTAATTTAATTATTAATTAGTTTTACTGAAAATATATTCATTCAGGTAATAATCTTTTTGTCATCATATAATAGTTGTGAATACAAACACTTTTATGAAATGAAAATCCAATAAAAATTGACTTTTCTGGGGTTGACTTAAACAAAGAGGTAAAGAAGAAGAAGAAGAATAAATGATCAAGCAGAGGGTCACAGAACAAGATGAAAACTCCGTGTAATACGAGCCGTTGCCAACCTTGTTTGGTCAATATGGGCAGCCAACCGTGCATTAATTCACATACATGTGCTGTAAACCTACTTGTAGTTCCCTTCTGTATTTATTGGTTGTTGTCGGTGATGAAATGCGCACACTACATACTGTTTGAAAAATAATTTCTAAATGAGTTTCTTCCATCCAAAAGTTTTTTTGGGAAGTTACATTGTGTCGACTTTCTTTGTTAGCTCTTCTAATTAAAAGAAGCATTTCTAAAATTAATTTAACGAGTTCAAAAATAATTTTTGGATTTTAAAAACTCATTTTTATTTTTCAAAAGTCATTCCAAACAGATCCTTAGTAATTTTAGGGGGATGTACTCAATTGAGATTTTTAATGACTTTTTGGAATTTAAAAAGTTTAGGATTACTTAATTGAGACTTTTTGAGACTTTCTAAAAGTCATAGTGTATTCAATTAAGACTTTTATGGACATTTAAAAAGTTTTAAAAGTTACGGTGTATTCAATTAAAACTTTTTAGAAATCTCTATAAGTCTTGAGGTATTCAAATTTTAACGACTTTTAGAGACTTTTATAAAAGTCTCTGGAGTACTAACTTTTAAATAGAAAGTACTCATATAATATTTTAAAATTTGTCTCTTATTAATCACGAGATTTTGGAAGACTTTTACAAAAAAAAAAAAAAAAAAATCTTTCCTTTAACCTTCTATACACATGTACAATTAAAATTTATTTTTTTCTATTTATTATATTCGATTTATTTTTCTTTCTCTCTCTTATTATTTATCTCTATTTTCTATGAAAAAATTAAATTGGATTCTTATAACTATTTTTTTCTTTTATTTATTCATTTTTTTGTGAAAATTATTTATTAAATTATAAAAATTTATAATTAAATTTAAATATATTGATTTTTATTTATTTTTAAAAGTATACTATAATAACAATATATATATATATATATATACCTCGTATGTGAGAATCTCTCACCAAATTCATGTGATTTCAAATGAAAGTTTTCAAAAATCTTTTAAATTTCACAAAAGTCTATAAAATTTTAAAATGAAAATTCATAGAAGTTTGCGAAAGTGGAAAAATTTCAAAAAAAAAAAAAAAAAAAAAAAAAAAATCTTTCCTTTAACCTTCTATACACATGTACAATTAAAATTTATTTTTTTCTATTTATTATATTCGATTTATTTTTCTTTCTCTCTCTTATTATTTATCTCTATTTTCTATGAAAAAATTAAATTGGATTCTTATAACTATTTTTTTCTTTTATTTATTCATTTTTTTGTGAAAATTATTTATTAAATTATAAAAATTTATAATTAAATTTAAATATATTGATTTTTATTTATTTTTAAAAGTATACTATAATAACAATATATATATATATATATACCTCGTATGTGAGAATCTCTCACCAAATTCATGTGATTTCAAATGAAAGTTTTCAAAAATCTTTTAAATTTCACAAAAGTCTATAAAATTTTAAAATGAAAATTCATAGAAGTTTGCGAAAGATTTTCACTAATTCCATACAAATTTTTAAAAAATCCATGAAATCTACAAAAGTTATCACTTAAAAAGAGTCCATCAAAATCTTCAAATGTTCCGATTGAAAACAGGTAATGGAGTTGAAAAAAAAAAATTTATGAAAATTGTTCTTGAATTTATTAACAATGAAATTATTCTCTATATTGGACTATCTTATCTCGAAACTTGATTTGTTTCTATGTGCTTTATTAGGAAATATAGATTAGTAATTTGTCTTTCAATTAAAATAGAGTACGGAAAGATCAATTGAACTTTTGCAAACCCTAAGGCCATGTTTGATAGCCACTTATTTTTTAGGGAAAATGGAAAATAAATTTCAACTTCCACTTTTGGCTTGTCTAATTGACAAATTTTTTCAAGGAATTTGTTTTCCACATTTGGTCACCACGTCAGCATATTCTAGCTTTTTCTTGAATTCGAATTCTCACCATATGGTCAGAATTCGTTTTCCGGGTTACCGTAGCATTTTTTTTGATTATTTTGATTATTTTTTTGACTATGGAAACAAATTATAAGAATTATTGTAAAAAATATTTCTCTTTAACTAACAATTTTTATATAAAACAAAATCAAACGAACACCAAAAGATAAATGATTTTCTTGATTATTATTTTTTTGATTGACAATTGAAATAAATTTCATCGCCAATACCAGTAAATTCTATCCCTTTAATAGGCAATTTTTAAAACAAAGCCAAATGAACACTAAAAAGTAATTTTATTTCAATATTTTTCACGTGAAAAATTATACGAATCAAAAACAATAATTTACAATTTCCAGGAAAACAATTTCTAGACATTTTAATTCATTGGAATTCGTTTTCGATTCAATTCAATCCTATTTTTGTAATCAAACGGACCCTAAATCTCTAATCCTTACCTGTTTGACTCCTTCATGATAATTAAATACGACCTACTCATGTGTTTTAAGTTTGAATGAGAAAATCACTTGCCCACAAGCATTCAAGCAAGACTTGGTAAAATTATCATTTGTAAATTGCATGTTAGAAAAGTCCATGTCCGAATTTAATTTCTTGTAATAAACAACAAAAAATAATACTCCCACCTTCCCACAAACTGCACACATAATTTTCCGGGTTTTGACTTTCTTATTTTGAATCTCTCTTTCTTTATACACACATATAAAACCAAATACTCCAAGCTCATAAATCTTCAAACCAATCCTCACAACTCCTCAACAGCTTCACTTTCTTCGATTTATATAAAGCTTACAAAATTTTTCTACTTCTCTTCAGCTTAATTTTCTTGCTTAAAATTGTTTAATCACTTTTTTTTAGTCAGATCTTAGGTTTATCGAATCTTGATCTTTGTGATTACTTCTGCTATGGATGAAATTGAAATTCCATCCTACTTTCTCTGCCCCATCAGTCTGGAGATTATGAAGGACCCTGTCACGGTCTCTACCGGCATAACATACGATCGGAAATGCATCGAAAAATGGCTGTTTTCTCAGAATAACAACACTTGCCCAGTAACAAAGCAAGTTGTTATGGATTTAGAATTGACCCCAAACATCACTCTCCGGCGGTTTATCCAATCATGGTGCACCCTTCATGCTGCAGAAGGTGTCGAGAGACTCCCGACCCCGAAAACTCCAATCAGCAAATCCCAACTTTTGAAGCTTTTCAGTGATGCCAACTCTCCAAACAAGCAAATGAAGTGCTTACAAAGACTTAGATCCATTGCTTCTCACAATGAAACAAATAAAAGATGCATGGAAACAGCAGGAACGGCCGAGTTCTTAGCTTCGTTAATCGTGAAGAAAACAGTAGAGGCATCTTTAGCAGAAGTATCAGAAGATGTGATTGAGTTGCGAAGAGCAAGTGATGAAGCCTTAAGCATTCTCTATCATCTCCAGCTATCGATATCCAGCCTAAAATCCCTCTTGCAGAATAATATCGAATTAATCGAGTCATTAACGGGCGTCATGCAATCTGGAAGCTATGATTCTCGAGTCTATGCTGTCATGCTTCTGAAATCCATGTTCGAAGTAGCTGATCCAAATCAACCGATCAGTCTGAGATCCGAATTCTTCCTTGAACTAGTAGATATCTTGAATGATCAAATCTCTCAGAAGGCCTCAAAAGCCACACTGAAAGTTCTTATCAGTGTATGTCCATGGGGAAGAAACAGGATCAAAGCAGTGGAAGCTGGAGCAGTGCGTCTGTTGATTGACCTTTTACTCGATTCTTCAGACAAAAGGGCTTCCGAATTGATGCTTATGGTGTTGGATTTGCTATGCCAATGCGCTGAGGGAAGAGCTGAATTGTTGAATCACAGTGCTGGTTTAGCCATTGTTTCAAAGAAGATTCTTAGGGTTTCATCTACAGCAAATGAGCGCGGTATAAAAATTCTACATTCGATATCGAAGTTCTGTGCCACTCCTGGAGTTTTACAAGAAATGTTGCAGATTGGCGCAGTGACAAAATTGTGCTTGGTACTTCAAGTTTTTGATCGAGAATCAAAGACAAAGGAGATATCCAGAGAAATTCTTAAATTGCATGCAAGAGCATGGAGGAGTTCTTCATGCATACCAACGCACTTGTTAGCTTCCTACCCATCTTGAGGTGGAATTATAATTAGGACATAAAAATAATTAATTTAGTTGCATAAATTTATGGTCATATAATTTTGAATTTTGATCTGTTGGAACACATGGCAGAAATTAATTCATGTATGGGCCAAAATGCTGTCTAGTTGCTATATAGAAATCTCAATTTTATAAAGAATTAATATATCAATTTTGAACTCTTTGGAAAGTTGAATTTTAGTTGGAAAGATTCAACTTCTTGTTCTTTCTTCCGTGTATCAGTTTTTCCTTTGTCCTTTAAAGATTGATCTGGATTTCAGTTTCCACTATATATTTCGCTTTGTTTGATAAATTAAACACTGAATATAATTTCGATTTAATTTAGTTATACGTTAACGACTTTCTTGAAATGAGTTTGAATTGAACAAGTTGAATGCAAACTTAGAAGAAGTCAACGTCGAATAATTTTGTGCTTTTGCATTGTAAATTTATAGTTATGTACTTATCGAGAAAACTTTCCAGTAGTATAATGAATTAAGATTGACCAAGTTTTAGCTAGCCAATCTGTAGATTTCTAGTGAAATTTAATTATTGCTTTGGAGTTGATTATATTATTTTTGGGTCCTAGAAATGAACGAAAAAAAAGAAAAGAAAAAAAGATTAGATATTTCTTTAATTAATCTTATCTTTTATGGTTCTACTTTCTCCTTTTTTTAATCTTTATTAAATGAGTGGATTCTGAAGTTGAAATAAGTTAATGCATTCTCATCAGCCATTTTAGATTACTGGAATTGACTGAGGACTTCAATTCATTCCGTGAAAGGCAATATATGTGGCATTTAAATAGAGAGATATTTGCATATTGATCTTGATGTTTAATGAATAGATACTCGATCAAGTTTAATATTGGTCTGGTCTCCTATAAATTTCATCTACATTCCAATATTTTTACTTAAGTGTCCTTTATTAACAAAAAAAATATAAATAATAAAATAGAGTGGAAGGGAAAGAAAATTTAATATTTTAAAAACAGAGACATATTTAAGTAAATTGTGAACTAACATGTCTAACATAGCCTCTATTTCTAAACTTCCGCCTAGATATTATCCATTTTTTATTTGCCACTTCTAGGGATATAAACGAGTCGGGCCGAGCCGGCTCGGGAGCCTAAAGTTTCGGCTCGGGCTCGGTCCGGTTAAAATGATCGAGCTTTTTTGCGGGCTCGAGCCGGGTCGAGCTTTATAGGCTCGCCCAGGGCTTTTTACGGGCCGAGCCGGATAGGCTCGTTTTCTCCCCTATTTTTTTTTCCTCCTGCTGCCTTGCGATTGCTGCCTTTTAAAGGGAGTAGTTTTGCCTTAAATTTAAATTTTTTTTTATTTTTTTATTAAAAAGCTCGCGAACTCACGGGCCAGATCTGGCAAAGCCCGTGTCCCCAAAATGGGGCTCGGCCCGAGCTTAGACTCAGATCTACCGAGCCCCGAGCCGAGCCACGGGTGGCCCGAGCCGGCGAGCCCGATTGCCATCTCTAGCCACTTCAGTATACAATGGAGATTTTTTTTTTTTTAATAATTATTAACTATTATTGCTTGTATGACAAGTTTTTAGGTTATCCAACGATTGCATTGGAGATGCTGTCAAATTGGCTAACTACTAATTCAAAGTCTTATGAAAAACTTACATAATTGGATTCGGAAATATATATATAAAATATTCCTTATACATATTGTATATAGAAAGTAAATTATTTTATGTGAAAGTAAACACCAATGACGTGAATGACTACATTTAATAAAGAAAAAAAGAAGGATGAAGCTTTCAACAACTATATATAGCCCCTTTAATGACGATGTCATTTGTGTATGTTAACCCTATAATCAAATAAATAGAATTGCAATTATTTATTGAGTCTCGTTTGGAGAGCTAGTTGAATTATATTACATTTAAATTATGTAATATCTCTTTAGGTACTAGGAGTGACACCATTTGCATATCTTAATCCTATAATTAATTCTATAAATCTACCATGGGTAAGCAAATCAATAAAGTGAAAGAAAAAAAAAATTCAATAATATGATTAGAGAATGTATGAGGAGGTTAGAGTAAAACTATCAGCTACATCGAGTTGACGGTTCATTTAGGCTCATAACAAAGAGGTATCAGTTGCACCCAAGTCTCATGTGGTTTGTACTTTGTGGTTTTATGGTTTTGATGGAACAATTGATCGAGGAATAGGTCTTCAACCTTTCTATACTCGAAGATAAGATAATACACTAATTACCTTTTTGGATATATTAATTAATAAAGACTATGACGAGTTATAGATTTTTCAAATGTAGGGTATGCTCATAAATTTACATGATCTCCTTCACGTTGCAAATTCAAAAGTAACAAGGAACACGAGACACTTTTCTTTATGTATGGCGACGAGAAATAAGACTAGGGTGCTTGAAGTGTAATTACTTAACTTGTGTTTGAACTTCCCATTTGTTTATATTTTCATGTTTGGCTTAATCGTGATTAATAAAACGAAAAAATGCAATATAACTCAACGAAACTCTAATTGTGAAATCTAGATAGATTGCACAATCTAGAAGGAGTTTACTAAGAATAGGTTGTAGAGGATTTGGCTCATCTAGTTGTTTATGTTTAAATCGAAGGACAAAAATACAATTTAAGAATATCAAAGGTACGATCTTTAACTAAATTAGTAAAAAAATGTTAAGAGTCTAGAATGTAAATTTTAATTAAATTCATCCCAAGTCTACTTTCTGCTACAACAATTTCGAGTCGAATTTATAAGCACTAATTCCATAATTTAAAGAACTAGATCATCCTCGCACCTTCCAAAGCAAAATATATTACCTTTCGAGCCTCATTATTTTAAAAAATTCATTTTTTTCGAAATTCATTTTTAACCATATATTTTTCAATAAAATAATTATTACGTAAATCGAAAACATTTTCTTACTTTTTAATCACAGATTTTCAAGAGATCAGTATTCAAAATACATTTTTTTCCAAAATGGTGGCTCAAACAAGGCTTATTAGCATCACTATCGGGTGTCTGCTTCTGGATCATCAATTTGACATTTCCAAAGGTAGACAACTCCGTAGCCTTTGGAGTTTGGAGCAGCAGATCAAGTCAAGTCATGCCTATTTGAATTCATAATCTGTTGCATTAATTTTGGAGCATTAATGATTTTACAAATTTTAATTAATTAATATATACTCTTTGATTTTCTCAAACTTTATGGCCAATTGAAACGTCACAAGGCATATATACGATCATATGTGAGGTACTGAGGATTCAAATAATTTATTTGATTTATAGAAACTGTTTTTTGTAAGAATTGAGCTATACATTAGGTGGGAGGAGAAATGGTCAAACCCAAATTAATTTGGCAAACCATGTAATATTTTGGAAGATTTGGGAAACCATTTAAAAAAAAAAGAAAATTTGGGAAAAAAAAAAAAAAAAAAAAAAAAAAAAAAAAAGATGGATAGAGGCCATTATATAAATAGAGTACAACAAGGAGACCTTTGGTTTCGAGTTTAATTCCCCCTATCAACACTTTCTTAGTCAAGTTTGTCGCACCGGACTTGTCTAGTGTGATTTACCTGGTTGACATGGTTTACAGACTATTGTATCAACCCGAGAGTTTACCTAGTGTGCACCCAAAGGGTAGCGGTTGCGAGTTCCTCTGTCATTAAAAAAATAATAATATATATATATACACACACACACACCGGGATAAATTAAAATTAATACATAGTGATCTCAACCCAAATATACTAGATCCATTAAAGTCGTACATTGTGTAGATTTTTTTTTTCTTTATTTTTTTTCTTTATTGGAGACACCAATCACGGACCAAAGTAGGCGAAATCGAGACATACTTAAGGGCTTTGTGAGGTATCCACAAACTGTTCGAGGGAGCCGACGTGAGATAATCGAATGTCCCTTGCTGCACTTTGTCACAAAGAAAGTGGACACAGATCAACACGTGCTTCATGTGGGAGTGAAAATCTGAGTAGAACAAAAATACAGGAGTGAGATTATCTCACGCCTTGTTGGCAGCCGTAATGTGGGGGTTCGATTCCTGAAATATGGAATTGGACTTCTTGTAAGCGCAGTGTATAAGCAGCTCTTGTTTTCTGATCTATTGGGGCACATCCCGCGATTTATTTCCCTCACAAAACTCTAGGGGCGGGGCGGTGGGCCCCTCAAGGTTGGGGTTCAACCCATTTTTTTTTTTTTTTTTTATGGGTTAACCGAGATCCACTACTAAGGATTTAATTCAAAGAACACAAAACGTAGTGGTAGAGACTGAGAATTTTTTATTATCCTATATAACAAATCATTAACCGTCACATGCATGTTATATAGGACGACTGTGGCAGTGAGGGATTGCAAATAACATTATTCTTTTTGATATAATGTTTTTTTCGATCGGTCCTTCATATTCCAATTGTATATAATTGAGTCTATTTAATCATCTACCATCGTTTTATGTTTTGAATAAACTATTAGGAAGTTGTAATTGGATCACCAAACTTTTTTTAAAATCAACCAAATATTAAAATTTAAATATATTCACAATTAAATAAACAATATTTACATTTTCAAAAATAAAAAATAAAAAATATATATCATACATTGTACTGCGGATAACAATTATATGCATACAAATTGGGCGTTAGCTTAATCCTTAAGTTATCGATGTGTATTTGGTTTATTAACTCTATACTTCGTCAAATGCTAAAAAATTCAATATAATTGATTGCAAAAACTACACATTCACCATGTACGTAAATAGTATATCAGTCCAATAACAATAACTAGAACATAATTTAACAAAAAAAACCTTACGATTTTGTTTATCTTGCAGTCGTCATCAACTCTAGTGTATGCTCGAGCTTGCCCTTGTTGTATAGCTATGATTAGAATCGTACATGTACACTGTCGACTCAGTGAAAACAATCTCAACTGCAAAACAGTGCGAGTACTCGATCACAGGGATGTACAAATGTGTAAAACCCGTCAATGACTTTTCCTATCTTATCATGAGCTCTCTCATATAATACCTCATGTAAGTTGGCAATATGTATCAGTTCGAGCTACAACATTCATGTCATGCTCAATTTGGATGGTTCCAAAAAACTCGCAGCTCATGATAACTCGGTCAGGAACATTAAATGATTTCGGGTGTCTCTGAACTTGATCGCGTAATAGTTCGTAGTCACGTTGATATTTTACAATAGGAAAAACAAGGAAAGATATGAAAATTTAATGAAACAATAACCAATTATGTGAAGAGTATAAATAACAGTGGATATGCACTTATGTCGTCGTTGGGCCATGCTCCACTCTTCTGTACATTGTCGAACCATTTTTTTGCATCGATATTGGAGTCTTCCTTATCTTGTTGGTCACTCCGGATATGCACTTATGTCGTCGTTGGGCCATGCTCCACTCTTCTGTACATTGTCGAACCATTTTTTTGCATTCGATATTGGAGTTTTCCTTATCTTGTTGGTCACTCCGAAAAGTAAAAAGAAAAATATTAGAAAATACATAGATGAGTTAGTTTACTATAGCAAAGCCATAAAATATTTACCGGGGTTCAATATTGCTAAACCAACCATCGAACGCCTTTTTCTTTATTGGGTCGACGTCACAAAAGAGGTTGGGTAACATACTATATATGAATGTCCTCATTTTACCTCGATCGCGAAGGCAGAAACAATTTATTATTATGGCGATCTTGTCCTCTTGCTAACCACTTATTCCAGCACATCATCAACACACTTCTTAACCTATCGTCCTCTCCGATACAATTGTCACATCATCCTTATCCATGACAACATCTATCAAGTCGGGGGTCCTTTCATTCATACCCTCCACCTTTGCCACCACATTTCATCATCGTCACCGCCATCCCCTCCGTTCCAAAAATAGTCAAATCCTTGGGCACCTCATACGTTGTATCCTCTGTTACCACGATGCCTCATCACCATCAAGGACATCCACTTCGTCTTGGCGATCACCACCTTCTCCATCATTGGGACCTCCCTTCTTCCATCACCAATGTCACTGATCCAAAAAATATATACAATGCACAATTTGATGACTACGATGAATTGTTATAACCTCTATGATGGGCACCATTAGTGCCTCTGTCATACCCTCTATCTCGACGATTGCTAGTCTCTTTGCTAACAGCATAGCCAGTCCCTTCGGCACTCCCTTAATCATACCCTCATCGGCCTACTACATCATTTCGTAGCGCTGTGATCTCATTATAAAATTTTGCTACATCATGATTTAACTTTGCTACTTCAATTACCAATGCCTATCACATCGTTTCTATCTCCTCTCGTAGTACTCCAAAATCATGTCCTAACTCTAGTCAAAATACTTCTATTCGCTCTCTGATAACTCCAGTTAGATGTGCAAACAAATCATCGAAATAATATGTCTGACTATGTGCTGGAGATCTATGAAAAACGTGTCTAAATACAGGAGAAGGAGATCTTCTTGCTAAAGGTAATCTCCTCGATGGAGGTGATCTTCTCAATAGAAATGATTGTCAATTTGCTGACGGCATTCCTAAACAAATAAGATGACTAAAAATTAATTTTAATTAATTTTTTACAACACAACACAATAATCAACCAACTATATAAAATTACCTTATCTCCATTCAGAACGGACTCTGACAATACCATAAATTAACCCCAATACTCATTAATGACAAGATTTATTAATAGTTCATGTAAAATCAACTATCTAAATTAACAATTTAGAAAACAGTGAGACGATAAGATATAAAACAAAAATTAACCTTGTCTAGCATAGAAGATGAACAGTTTGTATTCGACTCGTCGGTTGTGTTCAAAATGACACGATTTCGCTTCTTTTTTTTTTCCCTTTCTTTTTTCTGCTTTTCAGAGGATATTTTGACCTTTTGCATGTTTTTCAAAATTTTCACCTTTTAAATTTTTTTTCTTTTTTTAGAGGCTTAAAATTGATCAAAGGCCTTTGTAAAAAATGCATCTGCCATTATTTTATCAGGTCTTTGGAAACTCAAACTCATGCATAACTTGGAGACCAACCTCGAAAATTACTTTCTTTTTAAAACAGGACTATTGAAACCACACATTTCGAGGTTTTGAATCACTAG
The DNA here is from genome assembly GCF_002742605.1 of Olea europaea var. sylvestris. Lineage (NCBI taxonomy): Eukaryota > Viridiplantae > Streptophyta > Magnoliopsida > Lamiales > Oleaceae > Olea > Olea europaea. Next base: position 29,206,858 of record NC_036247.1, on the reverse strand, counting down.
TTTCAACTTGCAGTGATTAGGTCCACAACTTGCAAGCTTCACGGCCACGAAGCTTATGTCGTGGCTTCGACAAATTTATATTTTTTGGGAATTGGTTGGCTCCTACCGATCGTATTTCTTCCGAGATGAAACAATTCCAAAATTCATTCGATACATATGACCAGCAATAAGAAAAACAATTCTTGAATGAGACCAGAGATGAAATTTTTCGTGGGGGGATTTACAATACGTAAAAAGGAAGAGACTCATAAAATGGTAGAGGCAAATAGAGCTTTTGCACATTTTCGTTAATCTTGGTTCTTCAGTTTATTGCACAATTGGTCCCCAATCTTTCTACATTCTTTAGTTTTAGCCTTTGAATTTTTCTTTTCATCTATTTTGGTCATTTACATTTGATTTTGTTATTTTTGGTCCTCATACTATTCAACATGTTAGTCACCTAACTTTTCCAAGCATTCATTTTAGTCCTCAAAATTGTTAATCTTCTAATTAATCCGTTAATTCTTTTGATCAAATCCCAAACCATTCCACTCGAGCGAAACTTATAACAGAAGCTGCTCACATTTTTTAGCAGGGTCTGGGCTACAAGGTCCTTTTAACCCCTCTCTTATGCGTTCGGGGATAGCAAGAAAGACTTTTTACATAATTTGAATTCGAGATACTTGATTACTTTTTTTTAAGATAAAAGTGAGCAATTTCTTTATGTTATGCTTAACATTATCTTTTTGTCTAATTAATGCTCCAAATCACTTCCTTTTGCTTTGTCTATCTTCAAATTGGAGATTTAACCTACAAAAGTAGAATGCAACATAACATGGGCAGAAATTCTCTAAACTAATCAACTTTTAAGCTAATTTAGAATTTAGATAAGCTCGTAAAACACATTTGTTTAATTTATTTTCATTAAAGATAATCAACATATGATGTTGAACTAAATAATAAGACTAATAAAGTGTGTTTCATATTCACACATTTAATTGACCTTAACAACTTATAATATAACATGTCATGAGATATATATAACATGAGTCAAATAAAAAAAAACTTTATTTACTTACGGATAAAAAATCACTAATAAGTGAAAATCGCATTAGGTAAAAATGACATATAAGTAAACAATCACTTATAAATAAAAATTTATATATCTAAAATATTTACTTGAGAGAAAAATCACTTATAAATTTATAAGTCAAGAATTTACTTATAAATCATTTACAGGTAAATTTATGTATAATTAAGGAAAATTACTTATATGTTATTCTAATACAGTGTAGCATTAAACACCACATTACAACAATCTATCATAATCTACCTTGATTCTATTCTTCCTAATCTTATCTCCTCTAATCTATATGGGTGTACCAAACATAAAACTGAATATTCCAGTAGGAAAATCTTCATTCAAGTGAAGATTATTAATGCACAGTAAGCCAAGAAGATGCTTTCTTGCATTACAATGCATGACCATTTCTAAGTGAATGTCAATTGAAGGCATTTGAATCCAACTTTATATTGTTTAAATTCAAGTGCAAGCAGTCAGCCAAATGTTAGTTTTTTCTCTAAATTACGACAACTAATTCTAACAACTAAATAACGGCCCGGGCTAAAAGACCATTCTTTCCTCCAGTCAATGATCTCATGAAAACCCCGGGATGTGGAGCCCAACTCAAGCACAAACCAAAGGGAAAATTTGATAACAAAGGCAAATAAAAGGAAAGGTTGAAAGTACTTTGCAACATAGTTCCATGAGAAAAATACTGTGTAATCCTGGAGTTTCTATAAATAACTGAATTTGACCTCAATGGTAGGCTGTCCCCAAAATGAGGCCCACATTAGATAAGGGATTGGTCTCGAAAGCCTAGAAATCAACACAAAATAACGGCCAATTAGGCACTAAAACACAATCCTAAGTGTGAAGACTCCTTCAAATATCTCATAAGCCATTTTAGAGCAGTCCAATGCTTTGGCCCTGAATTGGTCATAAACCTGTTAAGTATACTAATGATATGAGCTATATATGGTCTAGTGCAAATCATAGTATACATCACAGACCTATAGCATTGGCATAAGTCACATTTTCCATATACCTAATGTTAGATTCATTTATTGGACATTAATATTTACTTAATTTGAAATGACTAGCAAGAGGTAATGACACAGATCAAATTTTGATAACACATTTTCCACATAAGAAGTTTGTTTCAAAATCAATAACATATTGGATCTTTTTCTAATTATGTCCAGTCCTAGAATTTTTTTGCACGGCCTAAATCTTTCATTTTAAATTCAACACTTAAAGATCTCATTTATATCATAAATTTCATGGCCAATTAAAAGCATATTATCTATATATGAAAGCAAATAGACAATTACATCATTTTCATGATTTCGTTCTGTGTTCCTCATTCACAATAGTAGAAAAAGAATTATCAATGGCTTCTTACACCTTTTGTAGTACCAAAATACTTTTTATTTTCTGTTGCTAAATTGAAAAATCACATTTTTCATTAAAGACAACTAAGTCAAAATGATGTGTAGACATCTCAACAAATAATAAGCATACCAACAAACACCTTAAAAGATAATCACACAGAGGATCCTAAAAGTCGCAATATACACTATTCGTGTGAAACTCGCAAGTGTACGAGATTGTTGACATGTGACACGTGATGAGTAACGTATATCTTTCCACGAGGAATAAAATTTAATAGAATGTACTAGTCCTTCATTAAATTCAAAGAAAACAAATAAAGGAGATTTATGGTTTTTAATTAATCTAAGTTCATTTACTAAAACTTGTAAAATGCGAGTCTTGCATATGTATGGAATGCATGTATTGGATTACGAATCCATCTATTATTGTCTATTCCAATTTTCAATTATGTCGCTAGTTTAGTTCTTGTATTCTTGACAATAGATAATTCTAATTAATTTTCTTTTCTAAAACATATTAAATTTATTCTAGTCACAACCCGAATCTATTCATAGTCCGAATTCGAATGAATAGAACGTATTCAATTTCACAATTATCTGAAGAATGCACACTTGATAAATTTTATTCCTAAAATTTATTGTATATGTGTTAATCAAGTAGTGTTCTAAACCTATTGTGAGTTTCCCAATACTACAACAAACAACTATATATTCAATTGGTGATCAAGCAATCAAATAATAAAATTAGGCATGCAAGATTAATAAAAAATTTCATGAATTCAACTAAATTACGTTTCTTGAATTAAAAATAAATAATTAACGGTTTCATCTTCATCCAATACAACAGAGGAATTAGCCTAGCAAAGTGCGGAATTTGATCCCCAACTTCCATCCAATAGCCAATTTAATCCCCGTACTTTGGATTTTGATATTTTTGCTTCTTTCCTTCAACTCCTTTTTCATTCATAAAGTTTTACCTATTAAACATAAAATACAAAAATTTAGGATATCTTTTGTCAAACGAACCATCAAATATCGTTATTTCAGGCACCGATTAAGTGTATAAAATACACTTATCATACACCATTCTAGATTTCTAGGGTTTCGTGAGATTCGTGATTTTAGATCATAGGAATGATCGAATAGATAAAGTTTAGGTGATAACTCTAAAAGAATAATCAACACAAAAGAGGTAGAAATCGCAAAATAGTCAAATAATTAAAAATGATAATATCACAATTAATCAGTAAATAATTCCTATATTCTAGAAACAAATAGTGGTACCGATGTGATCCAAGCCACGGAGTCCAAAGGGTTGAGGTTAACATGCCAAAGAACAAGTTTTAGGCTCGAGTGAGGAAACGGGTTGGAGCAATGTGATTCGAGCAACAAAGGAAGGCAGTCAATCAAGCAACTATGCGACCTATAGCCATTTTCAGTGAAAGCATAGGAGGCAGATGTAAAATTGTGACGAATTTTCCAAATTTGCGAGATTTTTTATTTTAGTTAGAATTTTATTTTTTTGGGTATCTCTGTAATCTTTTAGGTTTCCTTTTCATTTTTAACTAGGTTTTTTGGGTTTACTATAAATAAATTTCATCCCATTCATTGTAAACAACTTAGACATTGTTGAGAGATTAATCAAAGGCAAGTTTGCTTTCTTTTCTTTTGTTCTTCATTGAGCAATTTATTGAACTTATCAAGACTAATTCTTGTGCCGTTCAAACAACCAGGTGAAATTTACAAATCTTGTGATCAAGAGGTCAATATATCATAGGTGATCGATTGGTTGCTTGATTAATTATTTTTGCGTCAAATCTAAAACTTTGATTTATTTGGCTTTCTTGGGTTTGATTATATATTGACCTCTTGATCAAAAAATTGTGAATCTCACCTGATTGTTTGAACGCTATGGTATAGATACAATCTATAAGATTCTTCATCTTTTACAAGGATCCGCCAGATTTCTCTTTATGAATATTACAGCGGGGTTAATGCCTCTTATTCTAGGCCACATAGGCCCGAGATTTCCATATCCCCCCGGAAATTTCTAGCAAAACTCTTACAACGGCGGACTCATTTCCTGATTTCGAAATTGGTGAGGTAATTCGGCATTTTTGTGTGGTATCAAGAATTATTGATGAAAATATAGAACTATTGTTAACTAAAATATCTATTCGCTGCTACCAAAATTTGTAAAATTCTAAATCGTAACTGATTCATGTTGAACTTTTTCCGCCCTTTTAAATATATATATGTATATATCTCTTTTTTTTTTTTTTTGGGTTCTGATGCTAAAATTCTCTAATCTGGGTTTGTTTTTGTTAATCGTTCAAAATGAGAATGTCGCATTTTGATAAATAGCAAAGTCGTAGATCAAATAGGGGACGATTCTATAGTTGAAAAGCAGATATTCCGTGGTAAAAATTCTCTAAAGACGTGTTGCATTGGATGCCATCAAGTCGAATGATAGGGAGTATGTGCTAAAAGTGTGAAGGAGAGACCTGCAAATGGAAACTGAGGGGCATCCAAGTAGGTGAAATTAATATTTATGCTTAAATATATAGTAATGCTTAAATCTCAGTTCTAATATAACCATGTATGATCCTCGTCTGACTGGCAACATTTTTTTACCAAAACATTCATACGTATCGCCATCAAATGATTTTCTATATTAAGTGTCGGATGAGAATACAAGACATCTGGACAACAGCAATATACAAAGAAATTTAATTTTCTCACTATTTTATCAAATACGTGTGTAGTTTGGAATGAAGAAATGAAAGAACACAATGTGAAGAAATGTAACAAAGAGTTTGTAATGTATCTAACAGTTGTATGATAAACTAGTGAGTTGGCTACATAATAACAGTAATATAAAAAAAATTATTGAAGTTAAGTATCAATTACATTAAACTTAAGCATCTAAATACACTAAGGATTGGAATTCCTTGCTGCGTTGTAACCCTTCTCTTCATAAGAAGCACATCTCCTTAACATATAGTCTAGAAAAGTTAGTAATAGGAAATCCATAGTTTTTTAATACAGGTATAATACAGAATCCTATTTTACCTACAGTGGTTGAACCATCTTTCGTCTAGTCAGTTTATTTCTAGTAGATATGACTCGTGCGGGATTCACAAATCATATGGCAGAAAAGATCATTTTTACATTTGGGCAATTCATAAAATTGAAATTAGTTAAGCAATTCAATATAAAGCTATTACTTACAGTGTATGCTGTCCCATTACACACGCACAGAGAGCAAAACAGATTTTGAGCCTGATTGGATAGCATATTTAGGAAAGGTAGTGAATATGAGCTGATGAAGATGTGGAAAGTTGATATGGGCAGATGGGATCTCATTTCAGTGTTTATTTTATCATTCTTTCTGAAATCAATGTGTTCTTCTCATGAGTGTAGCTGTAGCGTATGTTTCAGGTACTTGGGACAGCTAAAGGTGGAAGAAACTTATTCTCTTCGTGAGGTGGGAACGTCTATACTTTATATAGACAACTTTTAAAGAACTCATAAAGAATTTGAACCTTGGTTCCTCATCTTAGTTGATATATACAAAATGTTTAACATATCAAAAAGGACATCGACCTTACCAATGAACTCCATATTTCTCTATTAAGGCAACAATATCTCACAAAAACTACAGATCAATTTAAAAAAAATAGCCAATTCCCCAAAAGGTACACTTTTGGACCCGGAGGAATTGTAATGAATGAGATTAATGACACAATATGAAATAATAAAGATCACAACAAGAAACAAGATTAAAAGTAAAGAAGAACAAAGAGAATTAATCGCAGAGGAACGATATATATTAACTGACAATATGGAGAGAAATTACAGACACAACAATAATACTTAAATAAAACTAACAGAGGAGCTTTGTATTTATAGGTCACGTTTCAAACCCCGAAAGAGTCCTAAATGTAAGAAAATCCGTTAAAATTATGTTACAATTGCGCATAGAACTTCGATCGAGAGAGGATTTCATTTCCAAGTAAAAATCAAATACGCAATCTCACAAGACTCCTAACCATATTTGAGTCATAAAATCTAACACTTACAACATAACAGAATTCATATTACGATTTCGATTCTTTCTTGCAGTTTATAGAAGAGCAAGTCGAGAATTAGCACCTCAAAGTCATATTAGATAACTACGAAATCAAGAGCTGAATAGTTCTAAAATGGGTAGAGAACAAAAAAATTACTTGAATCTCTAAAGGATGACCATGAAAACCCATTTGATGGTCTGTCATACAGGATCCATCGGTGACAAGCAAATTCTGAAACATATCAAAGTCATCAGATAGACACAAGTTCATAAGAAGTTTCTTTCCAGTCTGAAAGTCAACCCTTTTCAGTAATGTGAGTCACCAGTCATCTTTCCACAGGCTCTTAATAAAATGATCCATCACAATCCTATGTAAAATACAAAATATTAACAACAATTTAGAACTCATTTTACCATATTGAAACTGACAAAAATGCGATGTATCTTTAGCGTTCTAATGTGAAAAGTAACTGAAGGATCATGAGCAATACATTGCTGTAAGCGGAATAATGTATGAAAATGAAATTAGCACCTCTTTAAACATAAACCACTACCCCATTTCCACAAAATGATGCATTTTTAACCAAAGCCTTTCCTTTTTACAATTCAAAATTCTACAGCTCCAAGAAACTATGTGAACCTTAAAATAATAAACATGAAATTAACAAACTTTACCTATCAATTCTCTTCTATCGACCGTGATAGCAATTTTTTCTTCAAATGGTATTTCTCTTTATCGCTTATACCCATGTAAAGGCACTTCTACAGGTGGATATGACACCTTAGTTAAAAAAATTCTATTTATGCCAAAAATAAAACTTTGGAATATAGAGATTAGTATACCTAAACTATTTACTCATACCACAAATTTACAATTGAAAATTCTTTTTATGTGTTCCATACTTGTGTTTTAGAGTATAATGTAATTTCACTTGGTCTTCAATCCAACAAAAAGACTCCCTCAGTTGAAACAATCTGGTGCTTAGAAGATCTTTGGCCTCCATTAATGTGATCAAGTCATTTATCAAATTTTCACAACAGCCTCCATTCGATATTTGAAACATGGAGCATTCTTTTTTTTCATTTACACTTTCTCCCAAAAAATATTCATAATGCACCAGAGTAGTTCAAAAGAAGGCAACTCCGGAAAACCACTTCCTCAGGTAAGTCTAGGCCCAGTTTGGTTAATAATGAATAAATAATTATAATTACTTGAATGATAATTTGTTGTTGGGGGGGGGGGGGAACTAAACATCTGTATAAAAATTTAGAAGTGAATCAGATTTTCCTAATCAAGGAAGTATTAAAAATTTAACTAAAAGGGCCTTTCTCTCATAAAATTGAAGTGTTAAAACAAGTATTTGTACACTATATCAAAAGAGAGATCTTAAACTTTACAGGGTAAGAAAAATGAAACCCAAAATTAGTTAATTCAATAAAAGGTAAGGGTAAAAAAGAAAAGAAGAAAACATATAAAATTAGGACATTTTCCACAATAAGCAATAACCAGATTGAAAGTGCCTTCTCCTCTATAAGCCCATTCCAGCGAGTCTTTTGCACCACGACCATTCACTGCCTACAACTCCAAGTAACAAATGACACTCAAAAGAAACAAATTATCAAAACATCATTATAAATTGTAGCCTGCAAACCACTTCTAATCAACGTTTCTCATTCATGCTAAGATCGTCAAACAAAATTATGAAAAATCAGAAATATTAGTTAATTGTGAGAAAGACTGAAGTGTACATGTGATTACTAACGGTAAGGAGAGGCAGGCTGGTGGGTGGGATCGGACAAGATGGAGGAGAGTGTTGATGTTGTTCACGGTAGTTGTGTTGAACAGATTAGACACAACCTTGGTGAATGCTCCCACCGTCATGAACGTCATCTTGCGGGGTATGCTGCCTAGATGTTGGGCTTTAGTTGCCCATTGCATTTCTTCATATCCCTTGCTAGACTTTGCAGTCATCCCTTTTGCCAGCCTGTAGCTGTTGTCGGCCTTTTCCCAGCTAGGAATGAAATTTTGAGCCGAGTAGAATGGCAAAGAAAATTTATTTTAACAGTTTTAATTTTTGCAAAAGAAAATTGAAAAACTAAAATCCTACTGTATAAAATTTACAATCGGTAATGTCATCCATTCTAATGGATCCAACCCCTAAAGCCTCAGCTATCTCTACTTCAACAGCATATAGAGAGAATTGTGGAAGAGAACGTCATAGAGAAGAGAGAAGAAGAAATGATGGGTTTGTTTGGGGAAATGGACGAGGCGGCATGGCAAAATAATGAGGCAAACAGTAATTGTGTGCACATTCTTAGGAACGGTGTCATAGGGAGGTCACTATTTTATTGTATAGGGATATAACTAAAAGTATCTTGCTACATGTACATCAAATTTTATTTAATGTGTTACGTAATATCATATGTTATTTTATCATTTGTCAATTTAAAATATAGTCAACTTTTTTATTCAATGTTTTTACTCTACATCATGTTATGTAATCTTTTATATACTATTTTTATGTACAAGTGGCATAATTCTACATAAGAATATGACCACCGAGGAATCACGTGCCTATGGAATGTCGCGTACAATGATTGGGTACAATTTGACTTTTTTAAAGAAAAGAGGAATAGACATAAAGGTAGGAAAATACAATGTGTAATGTACCACATAATGCTATATTTAGCCCCCGATTGTTCTTCATTATTTATCCATTAAAATGAAAAATATGATCATTATTCATCACATCAAGACATTATATTTGATTTTTTATCTCTTGTGTGAAGTCTGAAACGACTATATTTTTCATTCTCATTTTAACATTAATGTGTACCAAACGAGACCTAAATTTGTAGAAATCATGTACATATGAACTATAAAGTAAGAGAATTTTCAAATAAAGTAAGATACATAACTGTTTGACGGGCTGCACCATATTTGCAGTAAGAATATACTTCCAGGAGTCAAAACGCCAAATAGGATAATACACATAACAAGAAGCTTGAACCTTTCTGGCGGAGCAATAAACAAGTAAGTACCTCCAATATAGCATAAAATTCCTCTTTGGCAACCACCAATCTTTAGGTATCGCTTGAATAAAAAACGTAGTTTATAGCTTGATTACCAATATGGCCTAGGTGGCAAAAGAGTTCAATAATGAGCCGTTGATGTAGATGGAAAACCATCAAGAAAGTGAAATTTCCCACTTTGCAACGTGCAAGGAAACACCAAGTAAAGAGTAGCATCTAATCTTGGTTGAAAAAACACATCGGTTTTTCTTCTTTGGCAAGTGGATAATTATATTCGACGAAGAGCGATGATTGAAGAAATTTTAGGGCTTGAAAATCGGGAAGAAAATAAGGTGAGGTATTTTCAGTCCTGCTACACGGACAGGTCCAAATTACTGGCTAAATCCCGGCTTGCTTGGCAATGAAAAAAAAAAAGAGAAAGAGAAGCAAGCAAAAAAATGACTGCAGCCACCTTTTTCCTCCAAAAACTGCTAGCATAATTCAAAGTGTGTCAACAGTGTATCAATGACTCTGACCACCAAGATTAATTGAGATTTTTTTAGCTTTTTTAGCTTTTCATTAGAATATGTGCAACAATTTTGGGTCGTGTAATTGGATTAGAGTAATTTACGGTCTTAGTCATCTTAGACCTTGAGGTTTGCTAGGGACCAAAATACCCAATATCATGCTGTTTGACTTTCTACAAACCATGGTTTCGAGTCATTTGAACAGGCAAATTAAGCGACTCTATCCATTTTTCAATGATTGTGTGATAAGCGACCATGATGTGATCTCCACTGCAAAAACATCTCGTAAAGAAGACAAAATAATGTTAAATCACAATAAGAAATGAGAACCTAATTGTGCTTACCTTTGAGTTACTTATTTCAACTTAAAGAAAATAATATCATTGAATATAATATCAAACGAATTTGGAGATGACTGAAAACGTTTATTTAGAATTCTCAGTACTGTTGTAGATGATATGTTTATTTGTAAATGACTATTATACCCTTATAGTCATAATTATTGTCACTGTTGTATCCATTATCACCCTAATTATTCCTTAAGAATATGAGGATTTTAGTTCTCAATAAAGCACATACAAGACTTCTGACTTCTCTTTATTTTTATTTCTAATTTATAACAGTAGCACGATAGCTTGGTTTTTCAAATAATTCAAAAATTGTATTCTCTAAGAAAAGATTAGGACATCATTACTTCATTTGCCTTTCAAAAGAGATCCCAATTCTAATCATCTTCGTATCACAGATGAACCGACGATTGTACATATGTAATGGATGATCACGTCACAATAGATGCATCCGTAGTTGTCCAGAATTATGTTAATGCTAAACTCTCGTTTCTCGAAATACACGCAATCATTTTTTTGTGTAGTTATGCATATATCTTGAAACCGTGATGATTGCTTTAATAATGACAATTTTTGTCCCTTTGCCCTAATTATTTCATTTTTACATAAATTTAATGATGAAACCATGTTTGCAAATCATCTACAGCAATGTGAATTATATACTTCTTTGCTTTAGTTTTTACATTAAATTAAAAATATTCTTTAGGTTTATCTACACTGTATGCATCTATAAAAATTAGATTAACGGGAAAACTATGTACTTTTTGGTTTAATTTTTTCTTCTTTATGTTTGTAAAATATACGTGTTTATGATGATTATTGTATACTCTATGTGTCTTTAACCAGATTAAAGATTTTCAGATGTTCTTTTGTAAATTTTAAATTGATAACCTATTATATTGTTGCTCCCAAAAAGCTTAACTTTGCAAATATAACATTTTGCTAGAAAACATAATGCTTTTAAATAATAATTTATTGTTTCTTTTGAAATAGCAAAATATTATTAATATTTTAAAAGAATATTAACTTTTTCTTGAAGAGTAAGATATCATATTTTCAGTACTTCAGAAGGGTATTAGCCTATTGCCTCTTCTGCCTATTGCTCTTGAAGATGCAATAGTAAATTGTCATTTTGAAAAAAATGATAATAATTATATATTCTTGTGCTCTCAAAGCAACACATATCTTGAAAAAAAAAATATGATCTAATCCCTTGAAGAGATATGATCTTTATAAAAATAAGTTGCTTATTCTAGAACAATCACTACTTCACACACACACGCACACAAACACATGTATGTATGAACTGAAATTTTTTATATTTCTGAATGTTAATTAGGGTAACATATGGGACCCCATCACTCTTCTTGTTGACCATCTAGATATTATTTATATCTAATAAATATGATACATCTATTAGATGATTGCATGGTGTATTCAATTAGAAGTTTAGGAAATTACTGCTCAAATTTTAAATTATGAGCATAATTTTTCAATTATGCAATTAACACGGTGTATATAGTGAGCATAATATTTTAACACGATTTAACACTATTACTTGTTAAATGCCTACAATCAATTTTTTGACCATTACCCAAGTACTTCTCATTTCTGTTTAGGAAATGCTATTACACATCATGTCAACATTAAGTTCTCCTGGTTATAATTGACTTATGATTAGACCTAAAATTTTCTATCTAGTGATTTTTGAATGTTCAATATATGTGTAATTGCTAAACCAAACCTACGGTGCACTGAGATAGGTATTAAATAATGTTAATAATACAAGTTTAGTTTAAATTCTTATAAAATATCTCAACTCCAGTCAATCTTTCCTGCAGACTTTGTAAAATTAAAATTCTAGATTTCTTTATATGTTAAAGTTAAATAAATTTTGACCCACACGACATCTGGACCAGCGTGATCAACTTGTAACTGATGATCTAAGTTATGAAATTATTTTGTTAGCTTTAAATGTTCGTTTAGTGAGTTTTGGATTTTTTTTTTCTATAGTGCAAAAGATTATAATTATGAATTTATTATATTGGATGTTGAAATTTTAATAAATTAGATAAAGTTGTTTTATATGTACTATTTATTGCAGAATCACATGTTTATAATTTTCATGTGTATATCTTTTGAGTGAATATATTTAATTATGCACTATATACATGTATTTAGATTGACATCAGTTCAGTTATTTTCAAATTAAATGACAAAAAGAAAAACAACAACAAAAAAAAAAATAATACTAATGGGGAAACTTATTATTTGAGTTTTCTTGATTTATGTATTCGCAAGACTGAAAGGTTTTGTCAAAAAGACTTAAACTGTATAAAGCGAGCTTGGGATTTAAACCCCCCCCCCCCCCCTCCTCACCTGGAAGCCTTTTCAGTTGCATGTTATTCAATCAATAAAATGAAAAACAACATTGCAAACCCAAAAAAGGCGAAAAAAAAATTATAAAGACCATTTAATCAAATCTTAGTGAAAATAATGGGAATATAGTGAACAGAAACAATATTATTTTATCGTCGTCAACTATACCAAGATAGTTGAATTGACTTGAATGACGTCTAATATACGATCCCCACATTTAAGGTTTAGATGGCATCAACTTAGCACAAGAGTTACTGACTGCTATGTGAGAGATGTCACAACAGCAACCACCTCAACAACCATGAGGCAGGCCAGGAACCTTTTCAATTATAGAACAATTTCGTAAGATGTACCCACCCGTGTTTGAAGGTGGCTCCGATCCACTAGCTGTTGAAGAATGGCTTCACCATCTTGAGTTTATCTTCAGATTTATGGAACACACTGATGCACAAAAAATCCTTTGTTTGTGCGGTATTTATGATGGAGAAGGGAGCAAGTCATTGGTGGGAAATGACTACTAGATCCTGCACCGAAGAGCAACAATGTAACCTTACATTGGCATAGTTCAAAGAGATAGTACTTCAAAAGTATTTTCCAACTACTTTAAGAGACAAGAAGGAAGCAAAGTTTCTTGGGCTGAAGCAAGGAAACATGATGCTTACCGAATATGGGCGAAAATTTGAGGAGTTATCTAGATCTGCCCCACATTTGGTGGACACGGAGTAGAAAGAGCTTGATGCATTGAGCGTGAACTGAGAACTGACATTAGAAAACAAGTGGCAGTATTCCAATTAAGTACTTATCAGGGAGTTCTGGAGAAAGATATAAAAAATATATCAATTACAAGATACACTTACTGAATTATAAGAAATTTATAAAATCTCACGATTAATATGTAAGAATGATAATATTTGCACTGTATAAATTACATGCTTTAAACATTGTTACATTCGATTCTAAAGAGAAAAACTCTCAAAAAATGAGCAAATAATTTGAAAGATGGTCCCAATTAGGAGGTATATATTTTTAAAGAGTATACATACATAACTAATTATGAAACCTCAGAAGAGGTTTAAGAACTTAAAACATCAAAAATAAAGATATCTCAATAAGTTATATTATTATGAAAAAGAAAGAATTAAAATGTTTGTACATGATATATTACATCATATTTTTAACAGCGAGGAATCAAAAGAAATTCGTCAAAACATATTGATTGAAAAAATGATTGACCAAATAAAGGGACTCAACCTAGCAGAATCGAACTTATTGCAGAAACTTAAAGTTTTTGGACCTGAAGTACAAAAACCTAAAGTTTTATACTTATGCAAAAAGGAAATGAGAAAAATGAATTCATCATATGTAATGCACGAATCTCAATATAGTGAATTTTTTAAAGACCGTGACATATGCAATCACATATCCATGTCTTATTATCCTGATAATGAATGAAATTTGAAATGCTTATAGCAAACTCATCTGACATGACTATTAATGATATCCTTGAAGGATATAATATGTCTAAAGCATATAATTCAAGTGATAGTATTATGGGGGAATAGATACGCTTTGTACTCTTCCCTTGACTAAGGTTTTGTCCCATTTTTGATTCTTTCTTTTACCCTTGATTCTTTTTCGATAGATTTTTTTGACAAGACTTTTAATGAGGCAATCTATGTAGCATATTAAAAAGAACAATGTACTACTTTTTTTTCATTAGAATTTTTCCATATGATTTTTCCTAATAAGATTTTCACAAGGCATATTTATTCTATAATGAATGTACCTAATTTAAAGAACGTTTATCGTCAATATGACTTTATAATTATGTTATAAATTTGTGTATGAGACTCCTAAAGAGATTAATAAGATATGTTCCCCGAACTATCATGTTTCTATAGTCAGCAAAGGTTGATAACTATCTTATATGAAGAAATTATTTGAAGACTATATAAGACATTATAAGACACATTTCACCAGAAATTGTGATATTGAAGATATTGACGTGCAAGACTGGATACAACGATTTTCATTAATTGACTTTAGGGAGAGCATCTGTACTCTTTTTCCTTAGCTCAAGTGTTATCACTATGGATTTTATTGACAAAGTTTCGAAAGAGCAGCATTTTGTTACTCCAAATTATACTGATATTTTTTCATTTGTTGATAACTTTTTCCCATTGGATTTTTGGCAAATAAGGCTTCAATTAGATAGTTGTCGTGTAAATAATCATTTAAGGAGGTGTATTGTAAATAAAATATTTTTTGTGAATGATCATTAAACCCATGTGGCTCTAGTTACTATGAGTATTGTATTTCTTGTAACTCTTATTCTCTATAAATATGAGATTTTGATTTTCAATAAAGCATATATAAATCTGTTGACTTTTTTTCAAATTTTCTCTATAGTTTATAGCAAGTATGATTATGATAGTTTTTGCATATTTGGAGAATATTTTTCAAATAATTCATAAACTTGATAACATTACTATCTATGAAGACATTAGAACCAATATGTCTTGATCAATTTGAAAATTGAACTTTGAATCAATACAGTTCCAAACTGTCAGTCAAGACAATTTAGATTTTTGAATTATCTTGAAAGATAGAAAATTTGGAACCAATTTTCTACCATTTGGTTCAAATTTTTCTATCTTTCAAGCATTTGATTTAGATTGTTAAAAATCAACATTAGTATGAATATGGTTTGACTAGGTACATGGTAAAATATATGGTGTTATTTCTGGTAAAATTTTCTTTTGTAACTACAAATGATTCGATTAATTCTACAATCATTGACAATGGCAGATCTAGAAATATTAGTAAAGTTGGACGGTCATTGACTGTTGAATGTCGACCCCATTTTAACTTTCATTTTTCACCCTCATCCTTCTTCCTTTCTCACTGTAGAATAGGCTGTAGTAATGGAAGAATAATGACATAGGGGTTTTTCTTTTTATTCTTTTTGTTCTGTTTCTTTGAAGCTTTTTTCGCTTTTTGTCTAGCCTATTTTATAAAGAAAAAGGCCAAAATAAAAAAATAAATAATAATAATAATAAAATAATAATAAATAAATTTAGTCGGGATGCTGGATCCGTCGGTGCTCATTGTATTGCAATTTTTATTTTTATTTTATTATTATTATTATTTTTTGTCTAGTGGATTGAGTATTGTATAACATATTAAAACATTTAATGTTTGTGAGCAAGATTAATAATCGAGAATGTAATGCACGGCTGTATAAACTCTTTCTAGCTTAAATTGACATTATATATTGGTACCATAAGGAACTTTTCTTTTTGGAAGATGTTTTTCTTTGTACATCCTACGTTACATAGTTGTTAATGTTTATGTGATTTTAGTTCATTAACATTTTAGTTAGAGTGCGTTTAATTGTTAATATTTTTCATAAAATTGTCATTTTCCACCTAGTTTCTACTTTTGTATTTTGGCTTGATATTTTTTCTTAATTTTGGTCACGTGATCAAATTTCCTTGAAAACATGAAAAATATTTTCTTTAGGTAGAGCATGCTTTTATTTTTCAGGGAATTCACTCTATGTTTCTCTCTATATATACCATCTCTCTCCCATCTACCATCAATAAAATATGGACAAATATAACATTTTGTATGTTGAAAATAAAATTAATCAAGCATATTTAATTGATAATTTTCATGCAAATAATGAATTGCCTAGAATTTCCTTTCCATGTAAATTTCACATTAGCAATCAAATATATATACCCTTAATGAAACTTCACTTTGTTCTGCTAGGTTATATACTATTTCAATTACGTTTGAAATTTTTCTGGCACATTAAAATTGAAACCAACTATTTTGTACAGTTTTTACATATAATTTTTTGTTCAAAACTTATGTATCCGAGACATTAATTTGTTCAGATCCCAATATTTGTTCATAGGCCAACATTTTGTAAGATTAACATAAGATAACAGCACAAACGTGAGAGCAAGCTACCATTGAATACTAAAGAAATGAAAATGTGTTGATCAATGTTGTAATCGTGCCATGTCATTTCCATTCACCGATTTTTCTTGAAATCTCCACCGTGGGATGTAATAAAACTTATAGTTTCGACTATATTTGAGAGTTGTAGTAACAAAAAGCTAAAGTAAATATAGTTCAAAGGCATTGAACTCTATACACTACACATAGTCTAGATAGTTCAACTTCTAACTATTTAAACGCCACATACCATAGCAATAATTCGACAATTATAACTATCAACTACTATGACGTTCTACTCTATCTAGATAAACAGACAATTTGTACTATCTTGACCCTATGAAATGTATAGAAAGAATTAATAAATCCTAATCTAGAAAACTCTTGAAAGCAAGTTTTATAATATATTATTGGATAAGGACCTCGTGAAAGTTGATCACCTAAATGCCAATATTGAAAATACTATGAATATTAATGGAATTAACAAATTTTAAATTAAATTTGGATGAAGAGAATTTTTACTTTTAATTTTGAAATTGTTTTGTAATGATATTTAAGTAGCATGTCTTGAAATCTAATGCCTTTTGTCTCATGGTGCCTACCCTTACCAATCATGGTGGGAGGCGGATCAAAGATTTTAGCTCATTAGAGAAGTCGTCGACCGTTGAACGTCGACAATCAACAATCGTAATAGCGATTTCATTTATTAATATTAAAAATTCTTCTATCTATTTATAAATGCACTATACATGATACAACCTCTGCATTCTCTAGTCTCATATTTTGAAATCCTTGTAAGATTGCCTCATTCTTGACTTTTTGAAAAATCTCCCTCCACATAATTTTTAATATGATTCAAGTTTCAATTTCCAATTTTCAACACCAATTTATGACATTTAATAAATTCCCCAATTTAATATTTTCCATTTTCAAAAATCACTGACACTCCTATTAATTTTTAACATCACATACTCTCAAATTTTCAAATAACTCATAATTCCTAAAGCAACATTTAAACAAAAAAAAAATAAAAATAAAAAATAAAAAAAAATTACAAAGAATCAAAGAGACTAATCGGAGAAAGCCCAATGTGGCTACATGGAGATGACAGGAGGCCACGTCCAACATCTGGAGATAGACTGCAGCTGGAGCCTCGAATGAGAATTTGGTCTGGACAGCAGGGGCGAATTAGATTTAAGGTTGAAACTAATTGCAATTGTTTTAAATGTATACTTGTTTTGTATAATTTCCATCCAGGCATTAAAAAAAAAAGGGAACAACATCTAGCCCAACGTGAAAATCCCACTATTTTATATATAAAAAAATGATAAAAAAAAAAATGGCCCAACACAATTACACAGTTCTTCTTCCTTCTGAATTCATCCATGGCGGCAACTGTTTCTCTCGAACAAGCCAGACCTACTCTGTAAAAGTCATTTAGGCAACTCCAACACGTGCGCCGCACCCCTCGTTAGGCGATGAATCCGCCGTTGATCATGGTTACATGACATTTTGTGTTTACTAAAGGGTAAATTTAACATTTTACATGTCAAAGTGGCAATTTTGTAATGGATAAATATATTCATCCAACAATTTTTATTAAGTACACACATTTCAATTACAATGAATATCCTTGAACTTTTCTTATTTCTACACTTATGTTCTCAACATTTTAAAATTTTTTTTAATCATCAACCCTCTATTAATTTTTGCATCTTGTCTATAGAGCGATTTTCGTCCAAAATATTTGTTATGAGGGCCAAAAAGACATATTTATCTTCGTATTTTAAATAATCAAAATAAATAACTAATATAAAAGTTAAAAAAAAATATTTTTCCATCCTTTCAATGCATGTAGAATAATTGGATGAAAATCATGATTAGAGACAAAATATGTTAATTGATTGAAGATTAAAAATGACAATGCGTCGAGAAAAAAATTAAGGACATACAAGTAAAAGTGAGCAAATATTGAAAATCTTTTTTGTAATTAAAATATTGTGTAGATATTACACGCTTTTACCTCCCACTATTTAGGAAAGAAAATGATGGGTAAAAGTAAGACTTTTAATGCAATGTAATATAATAGCTTAAAAGACAGAAGGAAAAGACAGCAAAAAAGTTAAAAAATAATTATAAAAAAAGGCGAAATACAATTTTTATTTAAATAAGTCGACAATTCAATAATTTTATTTAATTATAAACTGTTATTCACGATGTTTTAATACTTTTAGTAATATTTCTCTATTAATTTGATTGTGTAACAATAGAAGTAAGATGATTTTTCTTTAAAGTTTTTCAACTCACCAATTATAATTTAAGCACAATATTAACCATTCACCACTCCACAATGAAATACAAAAGGACAAAAACCATTAAAAGTAGAAAAATTATAAAAAGAGAGAAAAAAAAGTTTTATAAATGGAATGTGCTGGGGCACCGGACTACAGCCGGTCCATTTCCTTCTCCATCCGCCCCACGAATAAGTTAAATTGTTACTTGTGCCCCTCGGGGCACATCCAAGTTGGCAAAGGAAGGACAGTGCGGGGCTCGCAATTTCAGCGTGGGGAGTTCGATTCCTGGTTGGAGCAGCTGAGTGTTGTAATAATCAGAGGAAGGGTTGGAGCAGTTTGGTGATGTAATAATCATGGAGGGGGCTCCCTTGGGGTCAGGAGTATAAAGGCTGTTCGAACCCTGGTCAATTTGGGCACATCCCGCGATTTACCTCCCTGATCTGCTGAGGGGCCGGAAGTTCAGGGACGAAGATATAGTCTGGCGTAAGCTGGGACACCTCGTTAAAAAAAAAAAAAAAATTGTTACTTGTCCCCCGGAGCACATCCCAACTGGCAAAGGACGTAGTTCTTCAAGGCAGGCAGTTCAAAGGGCATGGTTCAATTCATGGGGCTTTTGGAAGGCAAGTCTTTCTCCTGGAAGGGAAGAGTTCCTTGGAAGGCAAGGCGCATACATGAGTTTGACTCGCTCGATACTTTGATAGTTCAGTTGGGAGAACTTTTGGACCTTAGTTAGTTTGGAGCACAACCCGCGATTTACCTGATCTGCATGAAGAGGGGTTGGATTATAGACCCCAGGATTAGTTGCTGTAAGGTGGACACCTGAGTATAAAAAAAAAATGTTAAATTGTTACTTAAGTTGCAACTTGCAATTTTTTAAACGATCAAACATGTCACTGATTTACTTTGGATACATACACACAATTCATAGTGATCCAACTTTTTTTTTTTTTTAACATATACTTAATTATTCAAATCAGACAAGTCTCAATCGAAATCAAGTAGAATTTTATTCAAATTGACGTCGAAGTAAGCAAGAACAAAATAGAATGATTAAACACATTTTATGTAGCCATATTTACGGAAAATACATTTTTTACATCACATCAATGTGGGCCCATTTCCATGTTATATCTTTTTCTTTGAATTCAATTTGCCCAAAATTCCAAATTTACCCTTTTGTCATTATCAAAAAGAGATCACATGATAACGATACAAAATCCTTTGAATATTCAAAGGCTGCGAAATAATTGTTTACTTCACAACTCTTTCAACGTGCGCCCCTATTTTTGGGCTTGTCCTTCTGGCTTTTTTGTTTCAACAAATTCAAAGCCTACCACATAATTGTTTACTTGACAACAATTTTCAATCCGCAACAACTGTACAATGTGGAAAGACATGTGACCAGCTATAGTATTGTTTTTTAACTAGGAATGCAAATATTTTCATAAAAATTACACCATGTCAAATGAGTAAGCAAATATTTTCAAACAAATTACACCACACAAATGTCCGGGAACACAAATATTTTCATACAAATTACACCACGTCAAATGAGTACGTAAATATTTTCAAAGAAATTACACCACACAAAATGCCAGTTAACGATAAATATAAAAGGCAGATAATGTGGTCCACGAGACATTGACTAAAAAAAAAAAAACCAAATTGGGAATAACTTGTGAATATCTTGAACTAGATTCCCATCACGGCTACTGTGCCATGTAATCCAGAAGTCTATCCCACTCACTTCGTTGCATTTTCAGTGTAGTCATTTCAGCATACATTTCATCTTTAGCATCAGGTAGCTCCACCTCGGCTGCTCTTCATCTGCCTCCAGTCTCGTGAATGTCTCGTCTACTATTCCTAAACGTAGTAGAAAATTTTGTATCTCCATCGTAGCTACAACAACAGCAACTTGCGTTAGGAAAGGGTAGTTGGGAATATGATCCAAGATTTTCCATCTCTATTTTCACACACTGAATGCACGTTCTATGACGTTCCTGTAGGACAAGTATTTGAAGTTAAACTTCTTTCAAGCATTACAAAATCTATGATGACATCCCATTCGTTCGTCTTGAAACTACTGAAAATGGTACAATATATTCGAACTTTTCTACGGAGCCATATACCCAGGGCGATGAGTAAACTTGAAGTCGACCAAATAGTACTTCCCCAGGGCCGATAAGGAAAAATGTATTTCCGGACTATGGATCTCATGCGCAAGGATTCGCATCGTGCGTATTCCCAAATGTTCCTGCCAGCACAAGCATGAAGCATAAATTAAAATCATATACGGGCAACACATTCTGGGTTGGCACTCCTTTCAATCCTATGAAGTTGAGATGCTTGAGTTGCGGAAGCACAGCTTTCACATGCGTTCCATCAATAGCACCGATGCAGTCTCGAAATAGTAGATGCTTGCTCAAGTCAATCCTGTGAGGCTCGATATCGTCGTTGTAGTTTGGACCCAGTTGAAATAGACACGTCGAAACTGCAATGATCGTACCTAGGACCTTTTTCTGTTAGTGACATACGGTTTGCAGTGAATGGTTAAATATCATTGTCATCTGGCGATATCTCTTCTCGTGCGCTAATATGCACAGGAACATGCCAATTTACTCGTAGATATCAACCTACTGGATGTTGCGTAGCCCATGTTTGTCGTGCAAAGTATGTGCAAAATGTTGTAGCATTGCGGATACATAAGAAATTCTTGATAGCACATCTGCCCATTCTCGCCCATTGTCTCCATAATAAACATGTGACCGTTTATTGAGAATGGAAATTGTTGGAGACGATGTTGCTGTCTGCGTCGCTCTTGGTAATTCTGCAGTACATAACCCATGCCGTTACATTGGCTACCAAATGGTTGAGGAACTACTTTTCCTCACAGTTGTTTTTTGTATCGGAGCCCGATAGTAGAACATAGTTGAAGTTCAAGTCATCCATTACGCACAAGATGCGAAATAACGTAAAATAGACACCCAATAAGGGTTATGGAGTTGCAGAGAATGCATTTTCCTCATTTAACCTTAGAGCTCCACATATTTCTCTCCCTCACTCAATACAGAGTAATTTATAGAAAGTGCACATCATTGGTACTACATCCTTAACACTGATTGATTCTCCCTTGCAAGTTGCACCAACTGTACCACAACATTGGTGCATTCATCCACAATTACTTGAGAGGTGTGCATTTTTGTACAAAAGATTGTAACCCAAAAGAAATATTTATGGTACCTCCAATAGCCAATAGGTCTTAAATTATCCTAGGTTGACGTCACAATTTTTTTTTGCTCAACAAAATGAGTGCAGCACATGCAAACATTTTCAACATCAGCTTACGACAAATATTCAAACACATAACGTAGGATGATGATGCAATGATGCATACAAAAGGAAAATAGTTTTTCAGAACAAACTCACATGTACGTCAAATTTGCACAATCACAGGTGAAATTGTTTGTCCCGCACATTTAACTGTCACTCAATCCACTTAAATTTTTCGTTTGCATCTTTCATGACGCCAAACATGTCCTGATGATGCTTTTGGGCTAGAAGTATATAGGCAAAAAAGTAAAGCGGTGTACGACGCTCGAGCCGTCCTATCGCTAACAACTCTTCTACGCAGGCAATGTCAGTGTTGTCGTTCAAAGCCATTATGGTATTTGATCTTTGCTGCCACTTTTTTCGCGGCACTGGTGGCATGGTCAACTAAGAACGAAAGCTCACGTGCAAAGATTTTTTTCTTCTTACCACTAGAAGACTTCCTTTCACTGCTGCTTGTGGTGTTGGAGACATTCACGCCAGATCTGTTGTTCGTTTCGTCTACCTTATCATCAGAACCACTAGTCTCCCCATCGATTGAGATTGCATCTCGATGGTCTTCCAACACACTATCCTTAAACAGGCCAAACCTCGTTCTGCACAACTTTGTTGGAGTGAATGCGCACTTTTCCCTATCATAACTGTCGTCGAATAGTTGACGGTAGTAAATGTAGATCTTGCTCACATCCTTGTCCTTGAAATCTTTGTTCTCTTGCGAACATGGGTTAAACAATGAGGCTAACAATTCAAATGGAAACCAAAATGTGTCAAGAAGATTTTACTATCGAGGTGTTACGTATTGGAAGACTAAAATGCAAGTTCTTGTATTCACATAAATCAGTCCATGGTTAAAATGGTTACAACATGAAATCACAGCAACGTCCCAACGACTATGACACGCGAATGCATTCATTGAAACCTAAACTACGTCCACATCTTTTTGTAAGGAAATCCATACACCTGAAAACATAAGATCAACTACATTTTCAACCTTCGGAAAAGGTAAATTTTCATATTATGCAACAGATGAACATAAGGTTCTTAAACCATCCATCTAAGTAATTATGCATACATTCATCAACTCCATCTAACGTAAGTAATTCACTTTTACACTATGCCAACATTGCACGAAGTTCACATCTCAAGACTCCTGATATACGTTTTAATGGACTTCCCAATTCTAACAAAGTGAAAAGAGGTATCTAATGTTGAAACATGTTTCAGTAACCAATTTAGTGGCCCAAGCAATAACGATATAGAAAGTATTTTTTGTTAGAATTCAAGATTTTGTGGCTTTCATTTGAGCTCCGTTTCCAATCCCGTTAACTAAGTTCTATCGAACAACGTATTACTTCGGACATAGATTGTACTATCCCCACAAGATAGTCATTATCAGGCATTTTTTTATGAAGTTGGGAGATATGTACAGTTCAAATTAAAACAGGTTACCTTCATCTTTTGAGTCTACCATTCCTCTGATGCGATGACTCGGCTGAAAAGTAGGTTATATTCGACCTTGTTGCAATTTAACAGCTTGGAGAGACGTTTATGGATTCAATGCATTGCTTCCCACTAGT
This sequence comes from Olea europaea var. sylvestris, assembly GCF_002742605.1. NCBI lineage: Eukaryota > Viridiplantae > Streptophyta > Magnoliopsida > Lamiales > Oleaceae > Olea > Olea europaea. The sequence goes on along the minus strand of NC_036247.1, from coordinate 29,182,924 downwards.
TGAGCAGTTGTTTCTTGCTCCAATTGTGCCCGGTGATTGAGTTGAACAGCGAAGAAATTCGCTCCCAGTCGTGTTTCGTAAAACACCGACCGTTGCGATGGCCCTTGACAATGGCGGTTTCACAAGCCGCAATTAATCTTCGGGTCTTTGATGGGTTCCATCGCAAGTAAGATTTCGAGCTAGAGGATTGTCTCGATTCCTATGCAGCAAAGGAGTCATCGATTGGAACGTAATTTGTCTGCAAATAAAGAATGGGCATGAAGAAGTGGCGACCGATTGGAGGGAAGTGTGAGAAAAATATGTTGGAGGCGTTTTGAAGTACTTGTATGTCGGCGGGATCCATTTGGTTAGCTGAGATAATGTTGGGAAGCTCTTTAACATGCGCAGTGAAAAATTAAAACAGATTTCGATTTCCACCAAAAATCGCTTTTATGTTTAGATAGAAATTGTGATAAGATTGTACCTTTTCCAGATCTGTAAAGTTCTTTGCTATTCTTTTCGTTCCAACAATCTTGATTCGCCACCCACAACTGTCCAATTGTCCAGCCTCCAATGGTGATCCACACAGAGAACAAGATTGCAGCTACCAGAGTTTCTCCTCTTTTGCTAGCAAGAATAATTATGAGAAAAACACATGGATTGAAAAACCCTAGCCATATATTTATATAAGCCCAAACGGGTCTGAACCGGTTCGATCCAATATTTAATTAATCCATTTAATTAAATCCGGTCCATGAATTAATTAATCCAATTAATTAATTCGGACCTATAAATAACCAACCCAATTAATTAATTTATCCAACGATTGTTAAATTAATTAATTGACAAATTACAATCTTCCAATTCTCTTTTATGTGTGACCCATCAAGTTCTCGATCACGATACCTAATGACGTGAAATATTATTTTGATCTAATCAAAATTAATAAATTAAAACATCCTTTTAATTTATCACTAATTCACACTCGTCGTCTCAGATTGACATCTAGCAATGTGTCAGGACAATACATGTGACGGGGAATGTCATGTGGTATGACAAAACCAAACTCGTTTGTTTACCGTGAAATTATAATCCCTTCGCCAATATGATCTGATCAATTACGAGATATGAAAATGTGTCAATCCCGAATATCAATCATATCTTTCACTCCACTATTAAGTCAATATAAGTCGAAAATTCCTTTTCGACTTATGAGTTTTTGACTTATGAGTACACCTTGGCCAATGATTTCGATATTGACTTAATTGAATGAAACGCAGATCATAATCTCCTACTATCTAAGAGTGACGAATCCTTTATTGGTCAATCACAACCTTTATACGATTTTTGACGTACCCGAACGATGTCGTATTAGTGGCCCGTTGCAGAGCAACATTCAACACTGCTAAAGTATGACGACCTCAAGTCAAAGGACCAATTCTACTACCGAACATTAGAAATTAACCACTGACACTCAGATAGTTATCCATGTGAAATCTCTCGACGGGTTTTCAATGTTTTGTTCTATAATAAAACATCCACGTTTTCATTTAAGTGGCACCACACTTTAGCTTGTGAGATTAGTTACTTACGTCATAGGTAAGAAATGTCACACGTGATGGTCTATCCGTAATAACGATATCCGTATCTCGTTATTACTTACTACCATGGACGATTTAAGATTTAATCAGATGTAATTTGTATCTCACAATCACAACTCCTTGTAATTAACAAATTACGAAGATTTAAATCTACAAACTCTATTATTTATTTAATTGTCTATTAATTAAATAGTAGATCTGCTATTAAATTGCATTAATTATATATCAAAAATATTTATGTCCAAAGTTGATTGGATCTAGGGCATAATACTTACAAACTCCCACTTACACTAGATCCAATCATTTATGTATTCAATATCATAAGTCTACATGACGATCATGTTTATACTACGATAACTCTTAGTCAGTGGATTTGCAATATTGTTAAATGTGAGAATTTGTTCTTCTCTTTACGTTATTTCTATGTATTATCTCTCTGATGAGATTATATCGCATTAATACATGTTTGGATCATTGATGAGACCTTAGTTCCTTCGTTTTTGCAATGGCTCTATTGTTATCACGATACAATGACATGTGATCAACAATATCAGAAACTACTCCAAGTTCATTTATGAACATCATGATCCATATGCAACTCTTTGCTACTTCTGAAATAATCATGTATTAGGTTTCTACTATTGAATCAACGGTTGCTTCACATTTGGAACCTTTCCAACATACCGCATACCAATTTCTCCATATGAAATCTTCTCAAGATTTCATCTATGTAAATTGGGATGAATTAAGCAATCTTCTAGATCTACCTCTATAGATCAAGCTGCTTCTCCCATATCGTTCATGAATAAATCCTTTAACAACCATTATTTCAACGATTGAAACATAATGATGTCGTTTTCTATAATATTAGGAATACGACAATGCTCCCACTATCCTCTTGTAAACACACAACTCGTTTTCAAATTTAATAAAATCAAACACTTTGACTTTTCCATCAAATCTAAAATTTCAGTTCCAAGAAACTTCTCTTAACCTATAGTCACGGTATGCAACTGTTGCAAGCAAAACCCGAATGGATTTCAGCAAGGCTACAGGAGAAAGGTTTCACCAAGGTCAACACTTAACATTTGATTCTAGCCTTGCTTTGTATATATGGATATTTCCATCCATATTGAACTTTTCCTTGTAAACTATTTACAAAAACTTATAGGTTTTATTCCATCAGGAGGCTCGATCAAGGTCCAAACCTTATTCACATACGTTGAGTTCATCTTGAGTATCATGGCCTCTTGCCGTCTCTTTTAAGTCAATACTTGACTTTATTTTGGTGCAACTAGTAGGTTCATTATCCTGGATCAATAATACCTGATTAGTAATCATGAATTTGCACATTCTTGAAAGTCGAATGATCTTACTAGATTCACATAGAGCTGACATGTTCTTAGGAATCTTTACTTCCTGATCAAGATTATGTCCCATATCAGATATGATATCAAACTCGGATTCATCTACTTAGCTAACTATATTTGTAGACTCTTGAACTCTTTTATGTTCCATTTTGCTCTCACCGTCCTCCCCTAGAGTAAATATTTTCTCTAAGAAAACGATATGTCATGAGATGAAGACTTTCTTCACAATAATAGAGTTTATATTCAAATATTTGATTTGAATATCTCAAAAATATGTATTTATCGAATTTAGTCTCAAACTTATCCGATTCAAGGTGCTTCAAATAAGTGTCATGGCCCTAAACTTTCATATGAGATAAATTGGGACTACTGTCTTTCCATAACTCATATGGAGTTCTGTTAACCAACTCAAATATGACATGTTTTAGTGTGTTGCACACTGCAACCAGTGCATGACCCAAAAACGATTTTTGGAGATTTGCATGGTTTGTTATTAATCGCACCATATCTAATAATTAATTATTCCTCCTTTTAGATACACCACTATGCTGCAGTGTATGTGGAGGAGTCCACTGCAAGAGAATCTCATTCTCCCTTAGATAATCTAGATTTTATCTTTAAGATACTCTCAATTGATCAAATATTAATGTGAGGGTATCTTTACCTATTTGTTTCTCTACTTCTAGTTTGAATCTCTTGAACTTTTCAAGAGTTTCATATTTGAGTTTCATCAATTATACATGATCATTGATGAAATAAGAGAAACATTACCTGACATCAATTGACATGAATTCATATGCATCACTATGCATTAAACCAGTAATTATGCTGACCTTTCTTATTTTCAAGTAAAAGAAGTTTGGTCATTGTGCCAGACATGCATAATTTGTACTTGTCAAAATCAATTAATCCCGAGTATACATCTTTATGTAACTTTGGAATTGCATTTCGTCTATATGACAAAGTCTGCCATGCTAGATTTCGGTAATAATTAGATTATCGCATTTATATCTTATAATTTCTATACTCATTATAGAATCTTGAGTATTAAAGAATATAAACATCGTTTTGTAATTTACTATAGCCATTAGGATCTTTATCAAAATAAAAAAGAACAACAATTGTTCTTATCATTAAAATAATTCATGTCCGAACATGAAATTCATTTTAATGTTCCAACTATGGTGGGTATAAAGCGACATTTCTCTAATTCCAATACTAAACCAAAAGGCAATGACAAGAAGTATATTCCTACAGGCATTGCAGCAACTTTTGCTCATCTCTAACGTGTAGGTCAACTTCTCCATTTCGCAATAGTCTACTTCTATTTGGTTTCTCCATATTTGTATAAATACGAGATTTACATCTGGATCCATTTGGTTAGCTGAGATAATGTTAGGAATCTACTTAACATGCGCAGCAATAAAACAGATTTAGATTCCCACCAAGAATCTCTTTTGTGTTTAGATAGAAATTGTGATAAGATTGTACCTTTTCCAGATCTACAAACTTCTTTGATATTCTTTTGTTCCAACAATCTTGATTCGTCACCTACAGTTGTCAAATTGTCCAGCCACCAACGGTGATTCACAAAGAGAACAAGATTGCAATTACCAGGGCCTTCTTCTCTTGTACTAGCAAAAATAATTATGAGAAAAACATATGGATTGAAAAATTCTAGCCATGTATTTATATAAGCCCAAACAGGCTTGGCCTTGTCCGGTCCAATATTTAATTAATTCATTTAATTAAATTCGATCCGTGAATTAATTAATCTAATTAATTAATGGGAACACCACATAAATCCCCCATTTTAAAATCACATTTCAAAACTAACAAACTTCTAAAAATCTTTCAAAATTAAGGTGATAATTAAATTTATTAAGTATTTAATTATAATATAGTATAATTAATCTACTTATTCTACCCCACCTCCAACCCATCCACCCATCATATCAAACCCTTCTCTTTCTCTCTCCATCCTATCTCAGCTCCGGCGATGACTTCGACAGCTTCTCCGGTGACAATTCCGATGACTTTCCGACGACGACTCCGACGACTTATCCCGTTCTGGCGACCTCTCCGACTGTTCCGACGACTATTTCGGTGACCACTAACCTTTCCGCCAACTTTAAAATATTTCATTAGATTTAACAATGAATTGAACATAATGATGAAAAAAATTCATATAATCGATTTAGTTTGTGTAATTTATGAAACTGTTCAAATTTCATGCTCTCAAATTCTTTTATAATACTGTTTAATTTGTTCTTTAAATTTTAGGCACTCAATTGTTATCGCGTTTATCTCAAGTCCATGATAGATATTCAATCTCAAATAATAAATGATATTAATAGACAAATGATTCATTGGCTTCATTCTCTCTACTCACCAGGCTGGCCATAAATTGGACCAAAGTTAACATTATCTTTTAAAGAAAATGGCATTGAGCGCTGAGGTTCGAAATTCTCTATAATTTTTCTCTTTTTATTTTTTTTATTTTTATTTTTTAAGCTTGAATATCTTTGCTTGGGGGTTGTTTGGGCCCGATTTTTTCACCCAAAAAATTGATTTTTTAACCGTTATTTTACTATTTCAGCTGTCATATTTGACTTCTTCTCTCACAGGTGGACCCCACTTTTCTCCTAACGGTCAAAAAATCAATTCTCAAAATCACTTCCAAACAGGCTTTTAGATTAATATTCTTAATGATCGTAATTATATTATATGTAGATAAAAAAGTACTGTCCCAAATCCCTTTTTTTTTTGGGCTGTGACTTGTGAATTCAAACTCGTGACTAGTGAATTTAACGTTGAATTGTGACCCATAATGCATGAATTGTGATCTTATGTGTTCATAACCAAATTTGTTTTCGGTGTGACTGTCTATGACCATGGTAATATAACTTGTGAAATTTCAAAAATCAAATACTATTAAAATTTTAGTTATGAAATAATTAATCAAAAAATTATTTTTGTACTTAAATATATTAAATTCACAAATCTTTTTTTTTCTTTTTCTGTGCAAATCCCTTTTTTCTTTTTATGGCTGTGACTAGTGAATTCAAACCTGTGACTAGTGAATTGTGAATTTAACGATTAATTGTGATCCGTAACGTATGAACTGTGATCTTATGTTTTCATGACCAAATTTATTTTCGGTGTGACTGTCTATGAGCATGGTAGTCTAACTTGTAACTATATCTAACCAAGTCACATACGATCACAGTTAACATAAATCTGGTCACATGCACTCATAATGAAGATATATTTGATCATAGGTGACTATTCTAATGACCGCTCACCTTCACTATGACTACATTTTTTCTTCTTTTTTGGCAATAACCTGTGATCAGTTTCATTAGATCTATGACCTATGCACATTATGATATGTGAAAAGTTCTATGAATATGTAATCAGTTCTATTGAATTCGTAATTAAATATATTAAATTCACAAATCTTTTGGAATTTAGGGGATCACAAAGATTCCACATGTGACCAACTGTCGTTCTATTGGATTTGTAATCTGTGCACATTGTGACATATGAAATATAACTTGTAAACTATGAATCGTTATCTATGACTCATAACATATAATTTGACCTGTAAAATTGATTCGTGACTTATACAAAACAACATATAACTTGTTTGTATTGATTTGTGACCTACACAAAATGACCGTAACTTGTCAACTCAAACACATGACCAGTGATTTGTGACCTTAACGATAAATTGTGACGTGTAACGTATGAATTGTGACTATTAACATATGTGACTTTAATAATGATATGTGACCTATGAATTGGCTTATGTGACCAGCGCAAATGACCAGGTGACCTATGAATTGTCTTCGATATGACTGTCTGTAGCCATGTTCGTCTAATTTGTCACTATATGTAACCAAGTCACATACGGTCATAGTTAACACAAATCTGGTCATAAGTTGTCACAATGAAGATAGATTTGGTCATTTACTACCATTCCCAACACTGTCAACCAAACGTATACTACCTCACCAAAACCACATGTACTACTAGAAACGAAAGCATTGAAAGCATTGGATCTGTGACCTATGCAAATTCTGATTTGTGACCAGTTCCATTGGATATGTAATCTAATCAAATGAGATGAATATGCATGTGATCAATTTCAAAATTAAAAAAATAAAGTTTGAAATTTGAAAAATCAAATACTAATAAAATTTTAAATATGAAATAATTAATCAAAAAATATTTTGTAATTAAATATATTAAATTCACAAATCTTTTTTCTGGACAATAACCTGTGACATGTGTACATTGTGATATATAAAATAGGATTTTTAATCTGTGATTTGTTATCCATGACTCGTTACATAAAATGTGAACTATAAATTTGATTTGTGAATTTTATAAAATGACGTGACCTGTTAACATTGATTTGTGAACTAAAAATTTGATCTGTGATTTGTTATTGTTTATGACGAGATCTATGTTATCTGTGACTAACCGTGACCAAATTTGTATCCATTGTGACTATTTAAGTCACGATTAATTTGGTCACATGCAAAGACTTGGTCACAACCAATTACAATTAAGATGAATTTGATTACATACAGTCACAATAAAAATAGACTCACAACCAATCACAATTAACACAAACTTGGTCACAAAAAATTAGAATTAACATATAAATTTGTCTTCGATGTAGCTGTCTTTGATTGTACAAACCAAGTCACTTGTGTGCACTATTTTTTATTAACTTTGACCAAATTTGTCTTCATTTGATCTATTCGACTCCACCACCATCGGTACCCAAAAAAAAAAAAATATAATAAATAAAAATACAGATGTCGTCTCACCACCATCAGTGCCCAAAAAGAATACAGAGGTTATTTTCTCTCAAGAGCTCAACACCATACTTACCATCAATCATATACAACAACACTACATAATCACAAAATATATAACTTTACCCAGACTAAATTTCTTGAAAATTCAAGTCTCCAAGAATTCGAGAAAAAATGTGTTTTCATCAAAAGTCATCGATTCGAGAAGTTTGATTAAACCTCTAAGCTCTTTCATTTTCCCACGCCAGAATGAAATTCAGGAAAGAAACTGAGAAAGGAAATGTAAAGACGATATAATGGAATGTTACTTACCAAAATTTTTCAGGTTTTATACTGGGCTAGTTTCAATGTAGAATTAATTAAGAGGCTTATTGAGTAGATTTGAGTAGGAAAGTAACTACTTAAACCTAAATTAAACCCTCGATCTTTGTGGTGGGTGGATGATGGGGGCTTCGATGGAGACGATTCTGTGTTCCTTTCTCTCGTTTAATAGAGACGGCATCTCTGGATAAAAATTGTTGCTGAAGCTCGAGAAGCAAAATCTGATGGTCTAAACCCGATTTTAAGCTTGAAGAATTGATGCTGTAGTGAGTTGGGGAAAAGGGACTGCGGGTAATTGCGATCCAAACGCGATTATAACCTCCTCTGAAGGCGTGCCACCCACAGCCAAAGTCAAAGCTGCTGTCATGGCTTGAATTTGATCCTTTACTGGCCAGAAGAAAGAGTGGAAAAGGTGAGTGGGTAAAGAGGGGCGATACAGATAGAGAGAAGGTAGAGACTAGAGAGAGTGATGAAGATAGGGTTTTGAAATGAATTGGGGGTGCGTGGGTGAATCTGGTATGTATAATTAAATTTTTATTAATTATAATTTTTAAAATCTAATTACAACCTGATTTGTGAAATGAAAATTAATCCCCCTTATTTTTGAAAACTAGTTTTTAAATATAGGTTTTTAGGTCATTTTCCCTTAATTAATTAGGGCCTATAAATAACCAACCCAATTAATTAATTTATCCAACGACTGTTAAATTAATTAATTGACAAATTACAATATTCCAATTCTCTTTTGTGTGTGACCCATTAGGTTCCCGATCACGATGCCTAACGACGTGAAATATTATTTTGATCTAATCAAAATTGATAAATTAAAACACCATTTTAATTTATCACTGATTCACACTCGCCGTCCCAGATTGACATCTAGCAATGTGTCAGCGCAATGCATGTGGTATGACAAAATCAAACTCGTTCGTTTACCGTGAAACTATAATCCCTTCGTCAATATGATCCGATCAATTACGAGATATTGAATTGTGTCAATCCCGAATATCGATCATATCTTTCACTCCACTATTAATTCAATATAAATAAAAAATTCCTTTTCGACTTATGAGTACACTTTGGCCAATGATTTCGTTATCGACTTAATTTAATGAAACACAGATCATAATCTCCTACTATCTAAGAGTGACGAATCCTTTATTGGTCAATCACAACCTTTATACGATTTTTGACGTACCCGAATGATGTCGTATTAGCGGCCCTTTACAGAGCAACATCCAACACCGCTAAAGTATAACTGTCCTCATATAAGGTACCATGGCGACTTCAAGTCAAAAGACCAATTCTACTACCAAACGTTAGAGATTAACCATTGAAATTCAAATAGTTATCCATGTGGAATCTCTCGACGGGTCTCTAATGTTTTGTTCTATAACAAAACATCCACGTGTTCATTTAAGTATCACCACAATTTAACTTGTGAGATCAGTTACTTATTTCATAAGTAAGAAATGTCACACGTGATGGTCTACTCGTAATAATGATATTCGTATCTCGTTATTACTTACGACTACGGACGATTTAAAATTCAATCAGATGTAATTTGTATTTCACAATCACAACTCTTTGTGATTAACAAATTACGAGAATTTGAATATACGGATTCTATTATTTATTTAATTGTTTATTAATTAAATAATAGATCTGCCATTAAATTACATTAATTATATATCAAAAGTATTTATGTCCAAAGTTGATTAGATCTAAAGTATAATACTTACACCTAATGCAAGTGGCAGTAGTGACTTTGGATGAACGTCTAAAATCTAGCAGCTGAAGTTGTCAACTACTTTAAAGCGAAAATTTACGGCCTCAACATTGAGGAACGGAGCTTTGTCTGCTATTTGGGCCGGACAATTGGACTGGAATGATGAAGTTGCCTCCTTGCCTTCAGCCGTTTGCATCTGTCGTCTTCGAAGTGTGGAGAGATTTTGGGTACAGTGTCGGTGGGAAAAGGGCAAAATGAGGAAAGCGAAAAGACCTAAACACTGTTGAAGACACATGAGCTGTCAGAAATATGATGGGCAACGGTCCCAAAATGGATAACTTGGCAAAAATAATGGAAAACAAATGGACCCTTAATAAGATATTTTAAGTCACAATTTATGGAAACGATACCTTGAACCAACCTTGACAATCGAGAAATATAGCACAAATAAAAAGTCAAACGAGGTGACGAACAAGAATTAGATTTATTAAATAGTGCAATCATTGTTGACTTATTGTTGATTTGCAAATTGAAAGGTGCACTATGATGTTTGCCCCATGTACTTTGAAACAGTATCAAGATTTTTTTTTTTTTTTAATAACATTTGAGAATTGTAATTCGAAATTAACCCACAATTCGACTTTATAAAATGGGCCAATTGTAAAATTTTCTCGCTCTTTTTTTGTGTTGGGGGTTGAGGACCTTCTAGTTCCACCTCTGCTACTATTATTCTTTCTAGTACGTATTAAAAAACAAAAAAAAGTGATGAAGATTTTTTAATTGTTGAAAAATAATCAATTTTGAAATTTACAATTTACCTGTAGCATTTCTTTTGTTAACACTAACTTATAATAGGTCATAACCATTAACCTACTACTTTTGTTTCATGTTATTGACGATCGTGGTCGCCATTTTATACATATGCAGTGCTGGAGTTATGAATTTAATTCAGTGAGGGCAAAACTCATTCTGAAAATGAAAATTTTAAATCAAGGCAATGAACAATATTTAGAAAATGGTATCATACAATATATTGTTTCAAATGAATTTTTTTACCACTTCCTTCAGGGTTTCTTACTTGATTTATTACAAAAATGATGTACCACCTACAAGAAACATTGATATCATACCATTCATAAAAAATTGGTAAAATGTCATAACTTTCATTACACAAATTCATACATTCTTCAATTTCTTCTTTGAAGATTGAGAATTCATCATAACCCTCATTACCCAAATCATAAATTCTTCAATTTCTTTGGCAAATATTGGCGGATTTCCATAACTAAAATCCAAAGATTCTTCAACTTCTTTATAAAAATATGTAGATCATCAGTCATTGAAATCTCTTTAGATCGAAAGGAATGAAAATGGCATTATCATCCATCATAACTTTTATTATTGAATTCGAGAAACACTACCAGGAACAAACCTCGCTCTGATATCAACTAATGTAGCGTGGAAACAATAAATATGTTGATTGACTAGGAGTGCCTTAAAATATTCGTTGATTAATCATTAATTATATTTTTTTAGTAGTAATAAATATGGGCTGTAGCATTAATGACAAGGAAGATTTTTTCAAACTGAAGGAAAATATTATTCCTTGAGATTTTTTCCAATTTTCATAAACTTTAGGTATTTGATATTTAAAATCAAAGAGCGTAAACGCCCTGTATTCATGTGTGAGTCAAAGAGCTTTGATGCTTAAAATTTTGGTATACTTAGAAATCAATAAAAATTAAAAGGTGATCGTGTTGCAGTATTTATTCGGAATTAGCGAACCTTTGATAACGTGTTCATTCATTATTCTTATCGTTTTTGCCGACGAAAGAACTAAAGAAGAAAATAAATTAAAACTAAGTTTTTCTCTCTCTTTTTTTTTTTATTTTTTTTATTTTTTTACCTTCTAGATCCACCTCTGCTTCTATTATTCTTCTAGTACGTATTAAAAGAAAAAAAGTGATGAAGTTTTTTTTATTGTTGAAAAATAATCAATTTTGAAATTTACAGTTTACCTGTAGCATTTCTTTTGTTAACAGTAACTTATAATAGGTCATAACCATTAACCTACTACTTTTGTTTCATGTTATTGACGATCGTGGTCGCCATTTTATACATATGCAGTGCTGGGGTTATGAATTTAATTCAGTGAAGGCAAAACTCATTCTGAAAATGAAAATTTTAAATCAAGGTAATAAACAAGATTTAGAAAATGGTATCATACAATTTACTGTTTCAAATGAATTTTTTACCACTTCCTTCAGGGTTTCTTACTTGATTTATTAATAAAATGATGTACCACCTACAAGAAACATTGATATCATACTATTCATAAAAAAATAGGTAAAATGTCATAACTTTCATTACACAAATTCATACATTCTTCAATTTCTTCATTGAAGATTGAGAATTCATCATAACCCTCATTACCCAAATCATAAATTCTTCAATTTCTTTGTCAAAGATTGGTGGATTTCCATAACTAAAATCCAAAGATTCTTCAACTTCTTTATAAAAATCTGTAGATCATCAGTCCTCATTGAAATCTATGTCCATAGATTTCTTTAGATCGAAAGGAATGAAAAGGGTATTATCTTCCATCATAACTTTTATTATTGAATTCAAGAAACACTATGAGGAACGAATCTCGCTCTGATATCAACTAATGTAGTGTGGAAACGATAAATATGTTGATTCACTAGGAGTACCTTAAAATACTCGTTGATTAATCATTAATTTTTTTTTTAGTTGTTATAAATATGGGTTGCAGCCTTAATGACAAGGAAAGTTTTCTAAAAAAGAAATAAAATATTATTCCCTGAGATTTTCTCCAATTTTCATAAACTTTCGGTATTTGATATTTAAAATCAAAGAGTCTAAATGAATTGTATTCATGTGTGACTCAAAGAGCTTTGATGCCTAAAATTATGGTATACTTAGAAATCAATAAAAATTAGAAGGTAATTGTGTTGCAAAATTTGCTTGGAATTAGCGAACCTTTGATAATGTGTTCATTCATTATTCTTATCGTTTTGGCCGACGAAAGAGCTAAATAAGAAAATAAATAAAAACTCAATTTTCATCAGAAAATTAGAAAAAGGTTGTAAGAGACATTATTTAGCCCCGATTTGACAATCATTATTTTCAAATTTATTTTTTTACACACTCATTTCAATCACACATTCACATAATAAAATATTTTACACGTAAATCTAACATATTTTTCGTATTTTTTAACCACAAATTCTTCTAAAAAGCCTTATTCAAAAATCTATTTTCTCCAAAAATCTAATCTTGTCTCGACATTCTCTATTATCCACACATTGACATTGATGCATAAACAAACGTGTTAAATATTAAATCTACACCTCATTTTCTTCTTCTTAAATCCATAGTTTTCTTGCACTAAGGAGTATAGGCCCCACCTTCTAGTTTTCAGGCAATTCATCTTTTCATTCTGCGTATGTCTTAATATTGCATTATTTCTAATATTTAGGTTAAAAAATATCAATCGAAAAGAAAGCATGCATGTATTTTATTTTCCCCCCAAAATCTAACGAAGGCCATTGTCCTCACTGGACCAAATGTCGCTCGAGCGATATATATTTTTTTACCTATTGAAACGTTGTTCTTAACTTAAGAGTATGGCAACTAGTGCTCACTCTCTCTTACACACTCTAAAAGTCAAATACTCTCCATTTTAAAAAGTTAACCTTAAAATTAAACTCTAAGAAACTTTTCAAATTGACATTTAAAAATAAAGAGTGAGTTTGGTTTTCTCTATAATTAAATGTATTCAAAATATTGAAATTTTCATTGTTCCATGTATTGACCCAATGAGATAGTATATACAAAGAAAATGGAGAAAAATAGTATAATAATTTTGTGGGATAAGTGTTGATAATAAGGAGGCTATTGAGTATTAAAATTAGATTATCTCTTTAAAATGGTCTAAGAATTTGATTTCTCTTTGTTTGCAAAAATTAATATATCTAATAGCTGTAACCTAACACCACAAAGTCTTATAGCAAAAGTCAAATTTCTATACGTTCAAGAATCCAATTTAGAATAGATAATCTTACAGGCAGTTTCTACCGTGAGGGTTTCATCTTCTTTCTTTGAATATTCCAACACCAGTCACATCTTGAAGACTATTCTTCCAAAATAGCAGTATATATAATCAATGCTATCCTACATTTGTAGGTATATTTCTCCCTTTGATCCTGTCCCTGATTAATTTTCATTATTAGCCAGCAATGGAGGGCCAAAGCAGCCAAAGCAATGATCCTCTGCATAATCATGACATCCGTGTTGCAACCCCTCGAGGCCCAACTCCAAATAAGGTCCGTCGCTCCGACTTTCCGAAAGATTTTATCTTTGGTGCTGCAACATCGGCTTATCAGGTGCGTGTTAGGTTTGGAACGTGGTGATGGTTTTATTTTCTTTTTCCTTTGTTAATACTCTCTAGGGTAAGGTTCATGATCATGTAACTTAAACTGCATATATTCTTCCTAATAAATATGTTAAAAAAATATTCATATCATGCAACAAACTTAATGACTCACGAAAAAGGAAAAAGAAAAAGCGAGAAAGAATTGTAAATGAAGTTACTTGGAAACCCACTTGGCCTCTCTCCAAACAAAGTTAGAATGCTCAATACACATGCATGTTAATGAATAGAATGCATTCAATTTCACAATTATTTTAAATATTTTACACGTGACAAATATTATTTCTAAAATTTGACGGCGCGTGATTAATATTCAAATTAAAGTTATCGTCTTTTTTTTAATAGTTGGCCGTTAATTGTCATCTGTCTTCCCAATTCTGCCTGCGTGCATGCGTTGATTTATATATATTCAATTTCTGACCTTTCTTAATTCCAACCAGTAGCCGCCCAATTGTGTGTATATATTATTTCATTGGAATTTCCTCGACAGAAGAATTCCAAATATTCACATGGGAGCGAGCCCCATATCAGTAAAATAATCCATCCACGTCTGTAGACAAATTTTCTGCACGTGAATCATCTCTATTTCTTTTCAACCTCAGCTGCAATGTTTGACTCTTAACAAAATAGCCCAATTTTCTGTCTTCTGGTGCTCTCCCTGCTTAGTTGGCTGCCGTTTTCAGTGTATACATATATGATAATTTCCCAGGGCAGCCCTCAGTTTTTGACTGTTTTCTCAGCTGGCGGTGACAAGTCTCTCCTCTCTGTTCCCTTTCAGAATTCAACAGCAGGCAGCCTAATTCTACACGTTTTTCTTTTTCCAATTCTCCCCTTATTTGAATTCTATATGATGCGTGTGTCTCTATGGGTAAAAGTCTCCAAGTCAGCCACCAATTGCTAAGTGGAAAGCGCTCCAATTCAAAGTCATTAATGCTATATTATTCTTCAAGTCCTTAGTTCTTCATGATAATGAAATTCAGTCATTGAGTCCTTTCATTTTTACAACCCAAGTATTATTTGATTCAATTCAAATCCTTCACTTTTCAAAGTATGAAATTTGATCTCCAACATTGCATCGAATAGCCTATTTATCCCTGTACTTTTGATTTTGGTATTTTTTGCTTCTTTCCTTCAACTCTTTTTAATTCATCAAGTTACG
>NC_036247.1:29131471-29158586 GCF_002742605.1 Olea europaea var. sylvestris | reverse complement strand
TTTTTCCTTTTGAGAGAGTTTTGGGTGTATTTTTTGGTAAGTAGTCTTTGTATGGTAGAGATGGAGTTTCCAGATTTATTTTGGTAGAGAGTACACTTCAATTCATGAATACTAAGTGATGCAATATTACAGAGATAAATTATTTATTTAGTTTCTTATTTTGATTCGTATTTTAGGAAATATAATTGGAGTGTGATTTAATTAACTTTTATGACATTTATTTACTTATGATTTTTGAAACCCTATATAAAGGGGATTATGGAGATGTAATAGAGGAACTTTTAATTAAGAAATAAATTGATTTCTCTCCCGAATTTCTATCTTATCCTCTTCCCCTCTTCTTCTCTCTTTACCCTTCCTTTCTCTTCTTCTCTTCCCTTTCCCTCTCTCCTATAATTCTCACATAATATTCGGCATCACTAAGATTTTCAAGAAATTCGATTTTTAATTGCATCTTGGTCTGAGAAGAATTTTTAAAGAATGGAAAATTGGATCTTAGGCTTTCAATTCTTTATTAGTTGTGAAAATGTGGATATTTATATATGATTTTTAGAGATATATTTGCCATTTTTATGAGTGGACGTTCTTTCTTTATTTTGTTCTAATTTCTAATTTCGTTGGGGTTTGTTCTTATGTGATGTTTTATCAGGTAATCGTGTAATCGTGCAAATTATTGACCTGTTGACTGCCATTTTCATGTTTTATGTGTGTATTTTTATACATGTTGTCTTCAGTTATGTGCCATCATGGTCACAACTATACGTAGACGTATATATATACATCAACCATCTATGCTGTTTCACACGTGTACTAAAGTATACGCTGTCATCAATTGTAAAACCGTAGGTTGGTGGTGTATATACTCGAGAATGATATACTAAGCACCAATAACACAATACATTAATTAATTAATTCATAAGTTTTTGTACATTAAAAAATTAAATTATTCATTAAATAATTGATGTGCCATATTATTTGTTCTTAATATAAGTTAAGCACCGTTCTTCAAAATAAGGGCAGATGTAACGGGAGTCTACAGTCCCGTCAAAGCCCAAGAATTTATTTTTTTAAAGGCATTTTTCTTCTTTATTTATTTATTATTATTATTATTATTACTTTTTTTTTTTTTGTAAAAACAGTTTTTCATATGTAATTTTTTTTTTTTAAACGTATTAGCCCGACTTGAAATTTTATAGCTCGATCTTGGATCCAACATTAGATCTAGTCCAAACCTCAAAGTGTGTGTGTGTCTATATATATATGTATATATATTGAATGATCTACTGAGTACCACTGTTAATCTTTTGTTAAGTATTAGTGACGTGTTATATAAATTCATTTGTATATAAATTTATGGTGGATCTTAACATTTGAATTAAGTTTAAATTTTACAAATGAATTTATATAACACGTTGCCAATACTTAGTTTAAGATGAGTATATGCGCTCATTAAATCATTTCTGTGTACCAGAAGCTTGAAAATCGAAAGAAGCTAAAACTTGAGCTACTCAATTCCCTTATATGGAGATGAAGGAGCCACCATTAACTTCACGTGACAAAGTGATACCGTATGCTTTTAATACTTAAAATTACGCCATCAACACAACAAAATTTACACAATTTTTCTAATATTTAAAAAATAATCACAATAATTACAATAATCATATATTATATTATATTACATTTATCGAGGTAAATATTATGCCAACAGTCTTCCTAACACTAATATAGTGCCAAAACATATTGGATAATACTCTTTATTGTTAAAGGTAAAATCCTACATATTGATCCATCGAAGTATAAAATAATTAATTAATAGAAAAGAACTTGAGCTACTGCTCTCACTCGCAAAGCTAAGATTTTTCTATTGAGGCGCTTAATTTCTTCGCAACACATCTTTCATATTGAAAAATTGTTAAACGACCAATTCAAAATAACAAGTTCAAGATGCCTACTAGAAATGGATTTAATAATTTATTTTTTTATCTTCCAGTTCTCATATAACATATGTCTACTTATTTTCAAGATATATGTCCTTTATTCGTCACAATAGGTTCTTGGCACGTGTCGAATTGTTCATGATGAACTATGCAATACATCTTTTTTATTTAAAACATTAAATGAGAGTTAAAAACAACGAGCCAAGAAGACTGTGCATAACGCTTTAATAATTCGATTCCTATTATTTACATTTCAACCTCACTTTTTCAACTTACTTTCAGGCCATTGTCTTCACGGCAAACCTTGCAATGTACGTGTAGCATCACCACATACATGTTACCAAACATGAATTCTTTAACGTTCTTATAAAAATTTTAATTTTAATATTTAACAAAATTTGACGACACTAATAAAAGATAATTTTAAATTATTAAAATATGCGGAACATTTTGGGATCATAAATAAACGTAATCAAATTCTTAGCAATTAAACAATTTTGTTCAAAAATTAAAATACACTCAAGAATTTCTAATATTTTTAAAAATTAAAATACTTCATGATCGGGATCCACCGGTCTAGTGGCATATATAATATTCACTTGAAATAGTAAATAAAAGGGATGAGAATAATGAATTATACTCAATGAGATGATTATTCACATTCAGATCAAACGTGAGATTATGCATATATCCTCTTACCAACATAAACTGAGAATTATCACACCATGAAAGTGATAACTCTAGCAAAGCGATGCAAAATAACGTGAATGCTAACTAATACCTAAAAGTACGCCTTAAAATATATCATGATTTCTTCATAATGAGCCTTGAATTGAAAGTAACTAAATTCATACATAACATATTTGAAAAGATATGGAAAAACAACTAATAACACTGAGTATCTCACATTTTAAATATGAATTTAAAGAATAAAATTAAAGGAATCGAGATTCTTTATGACAACCAAAGACTTTATAAGCGATGCCATTTTCTAGCAAAATTAATATTGCATGCAATAGAAGAATAGAAAGAGAGAAGTGATTTGCTGCAGAGAATAGTTTACAAAAAGCAAATTTGATGTGATTTATTCTTCCAACATCGTGTCTTGTATGGTGACAAAAACGTGGATGGATAAACATAAAAGTCTCTTATTAGAACTGAACGAACAACTCGCCGTTTTATGACTCATGGAGTTCGGGCCCCACATTTTTTTAATACATGGCGGGTCCCGCCTCTACATAGTGAGGGATCTGTGAGGTCCCTGTAAGGATTCATCTGTACGTGCAGCCTTATTCATAATATAAATAACATAAGACGAAGAGTTTGGTCATCATCTAATTAGCAAAAGAATCCAATCCTATTTTGAATTAGAAACCGCTGAAACTAATTAGGAAGAAATTCATTTGGTTTCAACTTTCTATGATGCGCCCTGTTAAGATTTGGGGGGTTCTATCTTAAAAAGTCAATTTTATCAAAATGGATAATTCAAATTATTTATAAATTGGTTTATATTTTCATCTTTATTCGATGTGAGATTTTATCTCTTGACATGCTCCCACAAGATGGTGGCTCGTTTGAACAAATCTTAAAATTCGTATACTTATTTTTGAGTCTTAATCGGACCGAATTGCTTGTTTAAATTTAATGGGCTTTGATACCATGTTAAGATTTGGGGGTTCCATATTAAAATGTCAATCTTATTAAAAGAAGTAATCCAAACCATTTATAAATTAGTCTATATTTTCATTTTTATTCGATGTGGAATTTCATCTCTTCACTCTGACTTGATTCAGTCTTATGCAAAGAAATTTCTTCTCTAGCCTAATACATATTATTAATTGTAACCTATCAAACGAGTAAAATATTGCTATAGTAATTTAGTTTAGATCGATAATTAATATCGTTAGCAAAGCAATTTTCTTAATTGGCTATAACTCGAGTTTAGTTTATCCAAATTAACTTTTTCTTGAGTCTATAATTCGTAATTTATTGTGAGTTTCAAATAGGCATAATACTGATAGAATATTTTTAGCTCATTTAAAAGTTAACTATTTGACCCAAGTAAATAAAAGTATAAAATCTAATACTTATTTCTACTTTGGTCCGTCAACTATTAAGGAAAAATCACATAAATCAAATTAATTATTGGGCATAATAAAGTGACTTGCATGACGACTTGATTGGATAGAGTAATGTTATGTAGCCTCACTGGAGTTGCAACCCCAATCTACGTGATATTGGATGATAAGTTAAATGAAAGGTGCAACCCCAATCTACGTGACCTTGGATAATAAATTAAATGAACGGTGAAATTAAATGGGTAATTTAATTTCACATATCAATTAATGTCATATTAGCGTCACTTAGATTATAGTTATAATTTCAGTGGGGCTGAATAATATTACTGCATATGACATTTTTATCAATTGGTAATTTAATTGTAGGCGATAAAACTCATAAATGTTTGGGGTTTCTACAAAATTGTCTAATCAAAGCCCATCCAAAGCCTAATGTTCTTTTTGGTGAGGTTAAAGATGGAGGTGTTATTCCCCTATAACCCTCTCCCCACCCATGATCCACCTATAGGCTATAGCAGGGATTACCAGGTAATGTAGCAAGATTCAAGATGAAAACACAGACCACATGACCACCTCTCGGGCCGCGTATAGAATTGACCCGAACAACACGGGATCTGACCTTGCCGTTGAAACCACCGCAGCCATGGAAGCTGCATCCATTGTCTTTCGTTGCTACAAGCCCTCCTATGCTAATGAGCTACTCGAACATGCCTACCAGGTTGGTTATTCAAGCACTCACTATATTCTTGTAAGGAGAACTCGAATGATTAATATTAAAAAACAATTAGTTAAATTTTTTCCCTACAATAGTGTTACTTGCAAATTTCACTGGGTCTTACGTTGTGGGGTAAATGTGTTCCATGATTGGCATATAGTAGCAACTGGGTTGGGAATGTGTAGGTTAGCGAAATAGTCGCAATTAACTTTTTTGTTAAGGAGGTTAGAGATGGCAACTCATTTTTTGTCCCCTATCCTGTATTTTGTTTCTTTGTCCTAAGGTGGGTTCCTACCTCATTTACACTCCCGTTTATTTATTTATTTCTTTATTTTTTCATGTTTTTAATTGGTAACAATCATTACTTTTTTCTCAATTTGTAGAACAAACCATGTTCCCTTTATTAAAAGAACAATAAATAGGCTGTAGTGTGGGGGTTCGATTCTTGAGACATAGAATTAGATTCTTTATAGACGCAGTGTATAGGCAGCTCTTGTTCTCTGATCTGTTGGGGCACATCTCGCGATTTACTTCCCTCACAAAGCTCTAGGGGCGAAGCGGTGGGAACTCTCAAGGTTGGTGTTCAATCTTTTTTTAAAGAACAATAAATGGGTTGCAATCATTTTCTTATCAGTCTGGAGACTCTTAATTTTTCTATTTTCTTTAACCACACGACAAAGTTTAGCTGTATATGAATTTCTTCATTATATGTAAACTTGAACCACACGAGTAATTCTTGAAAAATGGAACAAATCAAGGAGCAACACAGTTATTACAACAAAATTGAAAAATATCAAGTGAATGTACAAATCTCATCAAAACTTTACACAACTCAAGATTTTACCAAAGAATAATTCTATTTGTACAATGTTTTGTACAATTTAGTTGACAAGGGAGCCAAGTAGCGCCCTTGTCAACTAAATTGGCGCCCTTGTCAACTAAATTATACAAAACATTGTACATATAACACAATTCTTTACCAAAGGCATCTTAGATTTCACCCATGTGTACAAATCAAATAACATAACCCAAACTCTCAATGGTTCAATTGAAGTTGCTTCTATGGACCAGAAGGCATCAAGATGAAATCAGTAACACCGTTATCTCCTTTATAATCACAAAAAGTCAAGTATCACTCTTAAAACCACAAGAAATATTATATATAGAGGCTGAAGATGATCAGAGAAGACGAAGAGAAAAAAGACTCGGAAACAATTCTAGAAGTCTCAAAAAAATATCATACGGCAGTAACGACACAATGAATTAGGGCAACAACATAAAGCCGCATTTATACTTTAATCCTTCACTGTTGATCTTAGATGATGATGAATGATCCAGTGCAAATAACTAGTCCATTAAGTGGCAACAAAAGTTGCTCTATCAAATTGCTACTTTGATCATTTATTGGGTTTGAGTTTGGGCCTCATCTAATTTAAAGTTCGGAAAAATACATAACTACAATACTTTAATTATATAATTTCACATTTAACAAACTTATAAAAATATTTAAAAAATCAGTTGATAATTAAAATAATATATTATATTTATTTATAATATGTATGAAATTTAGGAAAATAAATTTCATCATAATCTCTATGAACACAAATTCCCCAATCTAATGTATCCACCCTAACCTCGCAAGATCTCTCTTCATGCAACTTCCGCAATCAAAGATATCCACCCCAATCTCTCTCTCTCTCTCTCTCTCTCTCTCTCTTAGATCCTTCAAATTGAACAATCAAGGAATCAGGTTCAATTGGGTTATTGGTTTCGTCGGCGTTGAGAATCTCCATCGTAAGGAATCAAATGACGCAGTTCTCATCGATAAGAGATAGGGATTGAGATTCATAGGTGGTGTCCTCATCTTTTGTTAAGTGGGCTTCAGCAAGTGTGACAGTGAAAAGGAAGAATAACATGGTAGTGGTGGTGATGCCGGTGGTGATGGGTGACATGGTATAGTATTATAGGTGAGATATATAATTAGTTTGAAGTGGAGAAGTTGATAGCATTTGGATTTTTGGTTGTCAAATGTTTGGTTGAACGCAGAAAAACAAGCATTCAATGAAAAGAATTTGTTGAGGAGATCAAAATTATTAAAAATATAGCTACTGCCATGGCTACGGTTATTAGTTAATTGAGAATACAAATGTAAGACAATGGCTAGAACTAGAGTAGTAGGCTAGTGAGTGTAGCTGTAGTGTATTTGTTTCCATTTATTTTTCCACTTTGGTTCTGTTTTCACTTTTTTGTGTTAAAATAGAAGTTTGCTTCCATTAGACATGATGGTAAATGCAAATCATGTTGTCAATGGTAAATACAGATATGTGAGATGGGCGGCCGAATTGATTAGATTTGTGCCAAGTAAATGAGGTGGTTTGTGACTAGAAATGGTGTGATTTATTAGTGAGATGTGCAGCAAAGATTCATGGGAAAATGGTCTGATCTGTGAGTAATAGAAATGGTCTAGTTTGTGCCAAAACAAATTAGCGATCTTGACCAGTTAATTGTATAATTTATAGTTAATAAATTATCTATGGCCTATTAATTGTTTGATTTAGGACATCATATGTAATTGTGACCAATAAATTGTGTCGTATGTGACTATGAATCTGACCGTGAGTAATTGTGACCTATAAATTGTATGATACGTGACTATGACCTGTTAAGTTTCAATTATAGGCTATAATATTTATCCAAGGTCACAAATGTGATCACTTAATTTTTAAAATTTGTCCACGAGTTTGTTAATCATTATTTATTTATTAAAGATAATTGGTTCTCTCCCCTCTTACTTTCACTCTCTCAAACATATCTTGAATTCCAAGATCATTATTTTTTCAAAATTTGTGACATAATTTAATTAAACGAATCATGGTTGCAATAAGACAGAATTTGTGGTTGTTAGTCACAAATCACATAGAGTCACAATCACAAAGGCATGATTGTAAGTGTCAAATAAAAATTTATTGCAAATTATATGTTTTTATAGGTCAAAAATTATTTATCAGTGACGAATTATCAAATTAATTTATCACAGGTCATTTATCGATCACAAATTATTAAATTAATTGATCACAATTCATTTATCGATCACCAATTATTAAATTAATTGGTCACAAACAAATATTCAAATTTATTGGTCACAATTTATTTATCGATTATAAATACACAAATTTTAGATCACAATTACAGATTTAGTTACATATCACATACTTTTTAGATCACATTACTTATGTGTCACAAATTACTCACTTAATGGTTACAATTATTCAATAACTGGTCATAATCGCTCTTCATCCCATCTATTCTACCCCACTACAACCACCACCATCGTGCACATCAACTCCAACGCACCACCACCAATCCATCAACTTTATACTTACAAGCACCTGTGAGCCTATTGCATGTGACAAGTGATATGTGAACTATAACTCGTGACCTGTGAACATAAATCAGTAATCTGTAACCAATTCTATTTGATCTGTAATTTGTGGATATTGTGACCTATGCACAATGATATATGACCTGCGAACTGGTAGTTGTGACATGTGAGAATAAATCAGTGAACTCTATCAATTGCATAAAGACTTGTGACATGTAACAATTGGTCATTGAACTTTGACAATTGAATTATAACTTGTAACAAAGGGCGTGACCGATTTTCACCATGACCCGTGACCCGTGGCCTAGGAACAGTGATTTGAGACATGTGACCATATATATGTCTAATTGTGATATGTTACCAATTACATGTGATTTGTATGCAACCTATGATCAATTATATGTGACGTGTCTTGTGACCTGTGGCGGAAGATGTTTTTTAGCAACATGAAGTAACTAATGACTAGCTTAAATGATAGGAAAAAAAATCTCATATGACATGCTTAAATGACAAAAATTTACACGCCCAAAATTTCAACAGCAACATGAACAAACTAAATAAACTTATTAACTTAAACAAAATAAATTCATATTCATACACATTAAATGTTTCAACCATATAGTACATCAACTATTATCTCTTGAGCTTATAATTTAAAAAAAATAAAATGAATACATCAATCATTCAGTTCCCTTTTTTTCCCTCGCTTTGTGGCTTGCTCAAATCTATTAAACTCGAATTGGTACTTCTACTCTAGGTGAATTTTTTCTTGTTCTAGCATCCTATTTTCTCTTTCATATGATTGCGCATGAGCATTGCACTCTTTAACTTCTGGCCTAACTCATTCATCTGGACCTTTAAGGTTGTTATTTCTAGATCATAATTCTCTTGTCTCGGCAACCTGTAGAATGTACAAGAAGCAGTGATTGACTAATACAAATTATTATAAACAAAATAATCCAACCTAATAACCTGCACCCCAAATTACACAATACTAGCCAATCCTTGTTACACAAGTCTACATAGTTCTGAAAGCACCAATAACACATTATTTATGTGTAGCTTTATACCATTTCAAATTAGTTAGCCAAAATTTCTTCACAAGCCCGCCCACAATTAATTAAACAAGATTCTAATACCACGTTAAATTTTTCCTCCCTCCTTGTTGGGAAAAGTAGAGGTGGGTCAGTACTAGGATAATACCGGTACAAATCACGACATGTAACCTGCTAGAAATACAAGGGCTGGTGTTAATGTGCAAGTTTTTGCTTTTGGATGAAGCAGAGGTAGGATGGGGGTTACCTTTCTAGAAATAAGTGCAAACCTAGAGCCTAGATATGACACAATAAACACTCCTGAATAGTCCTTGTTTCCAACAATTTTAGTAAGACACAATAAACACTCCTGATTAGTCCTTGTTTCCAACAATTTTAGTAATTAAGTTAGTAATTATTGCAATTATAACACGAAAGTTAACCAAAAGAACTATTGTTCAATTCTACAGAATTGGAATCAATTGGGAACCCTGACAGAACAAACCCAAGGAATGTATTTAATTTGACAAGAATTGTATGCTATGTATTTAAACACACTAACGAGAATAAAGTTTTTATAATCTCACATTCAACTCCAAACTCAAAATAGTCAAACGTTGCTCGGCTTGCTCAATATCAGCAATCATTATCTCCACATACTCAAAAGGGTAAATGTACATATTAGCACCTGCACCCACCTGCGGAGATAGAGAAGGACCAACACCCACTAGAACGTGATTTTCGATCTACACTCTTTGTTAACAGCATTTTCGGTTTGGGTTTGTAAGGAGTTAGGGTTAATAAATTCTTTAAATTACAATATAAGGTTGAATGAATGAAGTAGGGATGAGAGATTCAGCAAAAACACCAGTGATAGCGGTCAAAAAATGAGGAAGTCTCTTAGGTGAACTTGGCAGTGTTGGTTGAAGAATGGTAGTCAGTTTCTTTGTTGCTCGAAATAGAAGATCAGAGATAATGAATTTTGATTTTAAAAATTATCTCTCTACAACTAGCGTAAATGACGGCAAGTAATTTATTGATTATTAGTAATATATCTATTAAAAAATATTAAAGTAATATTATAACCCGATTTAAGAAAGTTTCAACTTAAAATTCGAATAATGAAATTTAAACTTTAAAAACAGGTCTATGTGTAATTTTCTCTAGTTTAAATTATCGGGCAATTTTTAAGCAGCTAGGCCAAGCCCAATTGTCATCATCTTCCCATCATATGGAATAAATAGGAATCACAACCAAATAGACCTCGACCTTGATGCCAATTATATTACAGATACAATACTATGATAAGATAACACTACAAAATTGAGTCAACTTCTTTGTATCAATCCCTAGCATCAGTAAATATATATTTTAGAAAAACTAAATGGACAGTTACCGTCAAGTATTTATGACATGCAATACGACTTGCTTCTCTTTATGGATATGAGTATTTATGACATGGTATTATACGACATTCACATGTACACAAACATAAAAATCAAACTCTCTTAACTTGCTTAGAGGTGACACTTTAGTTCCCAAGTCAGACGGACGGGACAAAGTAAGAATTTTTTCAAGGGATAAGATTTCTTAGAAATTATATCTCTAATGAATGCATTTTTGGTACTTTCACGAAAAATTGATTTTTTAACATATACCTTTCCAATATGTATGTCAGATTCATCAATGGGTTATTGATCTTTGCTTAATTTGAAATGACTGATAACTGGTAACGTAACTGATTTATAATTATGAATGGCAAATTTTGATAACACCTATTTTACATAAGAAGTTGTTTCAAAATTAAACCTTGTTTGACCTATTTCTAGCAATATCCAAACCACGTTCTTTTAGCAATGCCCTATGTCTTTAATTTTAGATTCTGTCCTTAAGGATCTTTTAATATCATTAATGTCATAATGCCTTGTCCATGTAACAAAGCAGTTTTAATATCCATTTGATTAATTTCAAAATTATAATGAGCACTAATGAGATTTAGATGAAGAATGAAGCTGGAAATGCTTGGGATTCTAAAGAAATTATAGAAAATAATGTTCAAGGGGTAGAGGAGGAGCAACAAGATACCTTAGACGACTATCAATTGATATAGGATTATGAGAGAAATAAGAGAACCATTTAGGTTTAGCTATTACCTTTTCTTTACTATGCTTCCCTACCAAGATCTAGCACTTAAGGATCCAAAATTCTACGATGAAGCTATTAGCTGTCAATTATAAAAAAATTGGCAATCTGTCATGTTAGAAGAGACAAATTTAGTTAAAAATAAGACCTAAACATTAGTTCCTAGGCCTGCAGATAAATCCTCAGTTAACTGTAAATGGATTTATAGTATAAAAGAATGGAATTCTTAAAAATAGCCTCTTAGATTTATGGATAGACTTATTACTAAGGGTTTTACCCAAAAAAGGTATAAATTATAATGAGATTTGTTCACCTGTTGTAAAATACACTATAATAAGCTCAGGTGTGGACCCCAAGCTCCATCTGGACCTTGGTCCCACTCAATTCTTCTCTCAAAATCTCCACCAGTGTTTCTATTGCTTAAGCAAGACACACCACATTTATTAAAAAATCCCTACTAACGATTATCTTAAAATCTTTAGAATCTCTAGCCCACAATCTATACTCTATAACCCTTTTATGATACTACAAAAAACAAAGTTTTGAGACCTTGACTCTGATTTACCAATACTTTGATGAGAATATGTAGCTCAATAATAAAAATATCAAATGAGAATAATCTGGCAACTTTTTAGACCACACTTTTTTCGGTGTTTTACCTTCTAGTGCACTAGAAGGTATTTTTTCAACGATATAAGAGGCCATCAATACAACTTTCCCCATCAAAACCTTTTTTTTTTTGAAACCATAACTAAAAATCATATACCTCATCATATCCAAAAGAGTTCTATCTATCCTCTCAACAACTCTATTTCATGCCATTTCCATTCACCAACTTTTTTTTCTTGAAATCTCCGCCAAGCGATGTAATACAAAAAATAGTTTCGACTATATTTGAGAGTTGCAGCAACAAAAAGCTAAACTAAATATAGTACAAGGATGTTGAACTCTAGATAACGCTACATACCATAGTCAGTGGTGAACATAGATATTTTAAGTTACGGGGGCATAATCTAACTTACAAAAAAGTTGTGAAAAAATAAAAGTGTTTTATATCTTATTACAATTGTTCTCTACACGTTCTTGTACTTTGATAATATTTCATAATTACATCATTTTCAATATTATCAAATACATCCTACTCAATAATGCAATCAAACTACCATTCAATCACTGATTTGTAATTTGATTGTGCAGACGATTTTTGACATGAGTCTTATCAGAAAATGTTCTCTTGACTATAGTATTTGCCACAATAAGAATTTAGGCTAATGTCACAAGCTCATAGATTAATGAATACAGTTCATATTTATTTTTTGCAAATAACTTTTCCTCAAGATCACTAAGGCCTGGTAATCCTCTCAAATCTTTGTCATTGCTCATGTCAAGAATATATTTATCTAATTGATCATCAAGTTCTGAGATATTTGTTGCGTCAAAATCTGTCGAATAATACTTACATAGTCGAATTAATTTGTTGCATTTCGGTTAGGGTTGTATTCTATGGTTACTATTCTACCATATATGTCTTTTTCATTCCGTTGTTCTTATCAAAAGTAGAATCACTTTGTTCTTGTGAAAAAGTAGCAAATCAATTATTGGACACAAATACACTGTACAAAGGAGTAAGTCCCTATTTACCTAAAAAAGTAGAATCACTTTGATCATTCAACTTTTGAAGTTGCATATCATGATGGCATAAAACATTTTTCCATGCAGAAGTGATGCAAATTTGCCACCATATCATGCAGTGAATGAACTAGATTAACATATCATCCATATTAAGAATATTATTCTCTTGAGCTTCATAGAATGAACAAGCCATTCCAAAAAAAAATAAAATTCTTCCCATCATCCCTCATGGTTTGAAACTGTACTTTACATTATTTCACAAATCTCATGACATTGATAATATCTTCATCTTTCCTTTGTAATGTTTTGGATAATTCATTTAAAATTCCCAAAAATTTTTCACGAAATGTAGATTAAATGCAAATTCAAATTTTAACATTGTTTCCAATAAAATAAATGTATCACCTTTCGTTCCGAAACTTGTAGTGTCAATAATATTCATCTCAACAACATCAACTTTGGCTGAAAACATAATAGTCAAGTTAATTAAACAATTGTAGAAAGAGCCCTAACATATATCACCAGAACTCTTAAGAGTAGTTTTTTGATTGAGACCCTATCCACCTGATATTTCATGAACATTGAGTGCTTCAAGAATTATGAGTCTTTGTTTCTCTCGAAAAAGATCACTCTATTTAGTCAATCCTCCAACAACATTCATAGATCCGTGTATTGAAGTAAAGAAAGTTTCAATTTTTGATGTTTCTATGCCACAATTGCAAGAGTTAGTTGACGTTGATGAGCAAAGTAATGAATATAGTAAGCACTTAAATTTTCTTTCAAAATAAATGCTTTAAGATCATTATTCTCACATCGCACATTACTAGTTCCATCATATCCTTGACCTCTCAAATTAGATATACTTAAGCTATGCATGGAGAATAATTGATCAATTCTTGCCTTAAAAGAGATAATTGTGGTACTCATGTGACACAAATAAAATATTCTAATACACACATTATTCACTTAACGAATGACAATTGACATTTGCCCCTTCACACCGAAATGTCTTGGGATTCATCAATTATAACAGAAAACAAGCCATTACCATATCTTTGATAGTCACATTTAGAATCTCGGAAGCAATAGTACCGCAATATCATTTTGAAATCAAAGTGATGTTAATTTCATATTTTCGGGCATATTTGCCAAAGCAATAGATTTAACATCAGTATTATGATCACACATACAATGCAATAGTTCAAGAAAGTTTCCTTGATTGTTTGAATCTTTCGATTTATCATGTCCACGAAAGGTCATCCCTTGTCGTAGAAGAAATCCTGCACAATGAATTGATTGATCTTGATTATTGAATGATTCATATTTGACCCAAGCCTAATTGTGCGCATTACTAGATTTTGCAATATATTTTCTAACAATTTCCTTCTTTTCCAATTTAAGAACCTGCCATTAACAAATGAACTACCACTTGGGTAGAAAAAATAGCAGTAGAAGTAAAATGCAATATCTTTTGCTATACTTTATTCTAACCAACTAGAATGCTCATTATATTGTGAAATACAAAATTGCTTATTTTGTTACCCATTTTTGTGAAAATTCAACATTGCGAGTCTAACAAAGACCCTTTGCACATAAGCTCTTCGAATTACGTCTCATACATTAGCATCATAATTATGTATTGGAACTTTCAATCCAAGATCCGAAAAAGGGTGTGTAACCTCAAGTTCAAGCCTTTCATTCCAAACATGCCCGACGTTAGTTTCAATCAGAACATCTCTAAAATTAGTTTCATCTCGAACATTCATTTCATCACCAATTCTGTCATCATTTTTATCTCCAACATCATTTTCCTCCCTTTTATCTTGAACATTCATTTCATCAACATTCTGCTCACAATAAAATGCAAATTTACATTTAAAAGTATTTTTCATAATTGATACAAACAATCAATTCAAGTGAAAAATGATTCTTTTATTGGTAAAAGTGCTATAAAATTAAGCACAAAGATTTCACAATTGTCTAATTATGTTGTCCTTATTTCGAATTTTGATAAAGTTCCCACAAATCACAATTTCCTAATAATAACAAGCCCCTCACAAATCACAAAATAAATCTCATGATTCACAAATCACAAGAATGATCCACCATAAATCAAAAACACATTTCCATATTCCAAATAATAAGATATAGGCTGTAGATGGAACTATAGAAGCAAAGGAAAAGCTGCAAATAGCGTTTTCAAATCGATTATTTTTTATGTAGCAACCAACTATCTAGAGCTAGAAGAAGAAGGCAAGCTACCAGATGAGAGCACATACACAAATGGAATTTGTTTCTCGTACAATACAAAATGCATTTAAAAAAATTACCCTGAGTGCCCCCAACCCTTTTACAGCTCCAGAAGCAGAGGGAGCAGCTTCAGTAGTTCCATCTCTCTAACAGGGTTCAACCGAAGGATTTTGATACAACAAGGACCTGGCCCTATAATTATTGTATTAAAAAGAGACAGATTCGTTAAAGGTCAATTTTGAGGGCGTTAGCGATGGAGTTTTATCTGCGTCGAGTGTTTCGATTGAAAGAGGAAGGGAGACAATTCAAATGCCAGCGCAGAAATCGAGAAAATTTGTTTATAAACAGAATTTTATACTACTTCTTTTAGGGATGAAAGTTCAGGCATTGCAATCAAGATTTCATAGTTGGACTGTAAAATAGATAGTCGTCAAAAATGAGTTCTTTACTTTCGTACTTGGAATCAAGCTACCAACGCCCATCGACGAGAACTGGGCTTGGTTAGTAGTGCCAGCCAATATGATGAGAAGGAAGTCCGACTGGTACAAAAAAAAAGTGTGAATTAAGACTAACTTTTCACCTTTGGATGAATGGTAGAGGCAGCCAACAGGATGATGAATGGCGGAAGAATGGAAGAGAGCCAGAGAGGGTTCTTTTGCTTCAATGGTGGAAGAATGATTCTTGTGCCTCAATGGAATGGGAAATAGGTTTTGGCGTTGTGAAAAGAGCAATGGGAGTTATCGATGAATCGATGAGAGGCTAAATCTGATTTTTTATTTTAAAAAATCTCAAGAATTAAGTTGTGACCCACCTGGCCTCATTGTATATAAGCGACTAAACACAGCAATAGTTTGATGTTTATAACTGTCGACTATTATGGTGTTCATCACTATCTAGATAAAATAGAAAGTTTTTACTATCTTGATCATATGAAATTCTAACAGATCTGTCTCTTTATTTTCTTCATATTGATTGTCCAACATTCATCCTTCAATTTCAACATTTATAAAACTTCATTAGGCCATTAATTGAAAGGTAATTAAAGCCATAACTTGATGGGGGTTGGCTACAAAAAAGTGTTTGGTCCCTAAGCTCAAACACCATAGAAAATAGAAGATACACCATCAATTTAAAGTGTGGAGAGCTTAGAAGTGCCATTACCAGATCAAAGGGAGAGCTTTGGAACAACATCAATGACTGGAGGTATGAAATTTGATCCATGGGCATTCAGTCTCTCGATCTTTTTTG
This sequence comes from Olea europaea var. sylvestris, assembly GCF_002742605.1. Lineage (NCBI taxonomy): Eukaryota > Viridiplantae > Streptophyta > Magnoliopsida > Lamiales > Oleaceae > Olea > Olea europaea. Next base: position 29,142,165 of record NC_036247.1, on the reverse strand, counting down.
ACTTATGGTCTTTTGGATCAATTCTTGTCTAATATTTGGTATCAGAGCCACATATTGCCTCTGATTTGATGTTTCACCATCAATCTAGAAAATGGATCTTCTCTAATCGATTTCTTTATTCTGAAAATAAATGGATATTTCTCCATAAAATCAATTTCCTAGCCTCTTGAATGTTTAAGAGCTTGAGCTTGATATTGAGATGGTTGAATTTGAGGTGGATTCTAATTGGTCGAAATTGACCCGACTGAAGGTTGAAGAAGACTGTCTTTTTCCAAAATGGAGAAGACGGTAAATCCCACCTCATGCTGATATTAAGAAAGAGGCCAAGTGTTACTTCTGTAAAAAGAAGGGACACATGAAGAAATATTGTCCCAAATTCAAAAAATGGCATAAGGATAAAGGTAATCCAACCTCATTTATTTGTTATGAATCTAATATGTTTAATGTAAATATTAACACTTGGTGGATTGACTCTGGATCTACAATCCATGTTGCAAACTCTTTGCAGGGTTTGCAAAATCTAACGAAACCAGTGGGATGTGAGCAAAATATCTTATTCGGAAATAAGATGGGCTCACGTGTGGAGGTTGTAGGAACATGCATTTTAACTTTAAGTAGAGGTTTTGTTTTGAAATTAGATAGGACCTTTTATGTTTCAAGTTTTTCACGAAACTTGATTTTTATTTCTAAACTTGTACCCTTGGGATATTTCTTTAATTTTTCAAATACCACATTCAGTTTATTATATAATCCTGATTGTGTTGGGAATAGTACTTTGTTTGATGGTCTTTATTGTATTAATTTACAAAACAATATCACTTATAGTTCAATGCATGTTCAACTGGCACTAAACGGTGTAATATTAATGAAGACTCCTTTATGTTGTGGCATCGGAGATTAGGACATATCTCTATAGATAAAATCAAAAGATTAGTGAATGTTGGGATATTTAATACTTTAGATTTCACTGATTTTAACACATATGTGGACTGCATTAAGGAAAAACAGGCCAACAAGTCCAATAAAGGTGCTAATAGGAGTTCGAACATATTAGAAATCATACATACTGATATATGTAGTCCAGATATGGACTCACATGGTTAGAAATACTTCATCACCTTTATTGATGATTACTCGCAATATATTTATCTTTACTTGCTTCATAATAAAAATGAAGTATTGGATGCTTTTAAAACCCTTAAGGCTAAAGTAGAGAAACAATATGAGAGACAAATGAAGATCATAAGATTAGATAGAGGTGGAGAATATTACGGTAAATACACAGAGGATAGACAAGCACTTGGTCCGTTCGCTAAGTTTCTTCAAGAGCATGGAATAGTTTCCCAATACACCATGCCTGGTTCACTAGACCAGAATGGTGTAGTAGAAAGAAGAAATAGAAAATTATTGGACATGGTGCAGAACATGTTTAGTAGCTTCAATCTTCCTAAGTCTTTATGGACTAAAGCACTTAAGACGACAGTGTATATATTAAATCGAGTTCTAACTAAGGCTATCCCAAATACACAATTTGAATTATTGAAAGGTTGGAAACCAATCTTATGACATATGCGCGTTTGGGGATGTCGTCTGAAGTGAGGATCTATAATCCATTAGAGAAGAAGTTGGACCCAATGACCATTAGTGGATATTTCATTAGATATGTCGAAAGGTCTAAAGGATACAGATTTTACTATCCATCTCACAACACTAGGATTATGGAATCAAGAAATGCTAAGTTTCATGAGAATGACTTAATTAGTGGGAGCGATCAAACCAAGAACAAAGTTACCGAGGATGATCATTTGGAATCTCAAACTCCTACCTCAAATGACAGATTAATTATAGTTCACAACACCCCTCAAGTACAAACAAGTGTTCAACAACTAATTATTGAAATTCCACAAGCTACTGATAATGTTCAAGTAGACCAAGTAATTCAAGAATTACCAGAACCTCCTGAACAAATAGTTAAACAACAAGCTTCTCAGGAAGATGATGGTACAACGTTAAGAAGATCTTCTAGAACCAAAAGGTCAGTAATTCCTAGTGATTATGAAGTATATCTACAAGAACTTGACCATAATGTTGGAGCCGAAAATGATCCTGAATCATTTTCATAAGCCATGAGTTGTAAAGAGTCAGAATTATGGTACAATGCCATGAAGGAAGAAATGAGTTACATGAAGAGCAATGGAGTCTAGGATCTTGTTGAGTTGCCTAGTGGTACCAAAACCATTGGCTGTAAATGGGTCTTTAAGACTAAGAAAGACTCACTAGGCAATATCGAGAGATATAATGTCATACTTGTTGCTATGGGATTTACTCAAAATGAGGGAATCGATTACACGGAGGCCTTCTCTCCGGTATCTAAGAAAGATTCTCTACGTATTATTTTGGCATTAGTAGCCCAATTTGATCTTGAATTACAACAAATGGATGTGAAAACAACATTTCTCAATGTAGATTTAGAGGAGGAGGTTTATATGAAACAACTTAAAGGGTTCACCTCTAATGATGGTGAGCATTTGGTCTGCAAGCTTAAAAAGTCTATGTACGGCCTGAAAAAAGCATCTCGTCAATGGTATTTAAAATTCCATGGAGTAATTTATTCATTTGGATTTGTTGAAAACCACATGGATCAATGTATATAACAGAAGGTTAGTGGGAGTAAAATCTATTTTCTTGTTTTATACGTAGAAGATATCTTACTTGCAACCAATGATAAGGGTTTGTTGCATGAGTTTAAACAATTTCTCTCTAAACATTTCGATATGAAGGATAAGGGTAAGACATCTTATGTCATTGGCATTAAGATTCACAAATACAGATTATGATGTATTTTGAGTTTATCTCAGGAAACCTATATCAACAAAGTTTTAGAGAGATTTCGGATGAAAGATTGTTCACCAAGTGTAGCTCCCATTATGAAGGGTGATATGTTCAATTTGAACCAATACCCGAAAAATAATTTAGAAAAGGAACAAATGAAGAACATTTCATATGCTTCTGCTGTCAGAAGCCTAATGTATGCTCAAGCATGCACAATTATCGACATTGCATTTGCTATAGGAATGTTAGGACGATATCAAAGTAATCCAGGTATGGACCACTAAAGAACAGCAAAGAAAGTAATGCGATACCTTCAAGGAACAAAAAATTACATGCTTATGTATAAATGGATGAATAATTTGGAAGTGATTGGATACTCAGATTCAGACTTTGTGGGCTGTATTGATTTATGAAAATCAACATTAGTGTACATCTTTATGATGGCTGGTGGAACTATATCATGGAGGAGTGCCAAGCAAACCTTAATTGCTACTTCCATTATGAAAGTCGAGTTCGTTTTTTGTTTTGAGACTACATTGCATGGTGTATGGATCAAGAGTTCCATATCTGGGCTTAGAATTATGAATTCCATTTCTAGGCCATTAAGAATTTACTGCGACAATTCGGCTGCTGTCTTTATGGCTAAGAACAATAAAAGTGGTAGTCGAAGTAAACATATCGATATTAAGTATTTAGCTATAAGGGAACGTATTAAAGAAAAGAAAGTGGTTAGTGAGCATATATACACTGAATTGATGATCGCTGATCCTTTGACTAAAGGCATGTCACCGTTAAATTCAAGGATCATGTGGAGAAAATGGGACTTGGCTCCACATTTTAATGGTATATACAAATTTTTGTACAAAACCCTTATTGTTGTGATATTTTCTCATATTCACGCGCACTTTTATTTGAGAGAATATTTGCAGGACCAAGAATAAGATATATGGTCTTTTCATTAAGTATTGTTATCTTATGAAAAATAATTCTTGATGAACTAAATGCATCGTAATACATGAAAGATTATACTCGTTATTAGATGATTCATCGCCATGATTCATGTACTTGTCTCTTAAGAAGGACAATCAATGAAATTCAGCTGTGACATTGGGTTAAATGTATGAACCAAGTGGGAGATTGTAACAGATCCGTCTCTTCATTTCCTTCATATTGATGGTCCAACATTCATCCTTCAGTTTCAACATTTATAAAACTTCATTAGGCCATCGATTAAAAGGTAATTAAAGTCATAACTTGATGGGAGTTGGCTATAAAAAGGTGTTTGGTCCCTAAGCTCAAACACCACTGAAAATAGAAGATACACCATCAATTTAAAGTGTTGAGAGCTTAGAATTGTCGTTACCAACACCAATGGCCGGAGGTATGAAATTCAATTCATGGGCATTCAGTTGCTAGATCTATTTTGACTTATGTTCTTTTGGATCAATTTTTGTCTAACATAAATGTCTACAATATCTATATAGAAAACTCTTGGAAACAATTTTTATAATATATATTATTGGAAAAATATTTTGTAAAAGTTGATGGCCCTAAATGACAATATTGAAAATGGTAATGGAATTAGAAAATTTAAAATTATGAAGGTTCCGTTCAACCATAATTTGGCTGAGGAGAATTTTTATTTTAATTTTGAAGTGTTTTGTAGTTAAATTAATGATTATTAAATCGTGCAACCATTTTTAACTCGCTATTGCAACGTTACCATTTAATGGTTCGCTAATCGAGAGGTGCATTAAAATATTCGCCACAAGAACTTTGAATTTGAAAAATAAATTTTGGAATTTAATATTTACTATTTGCACTTTTTTTTTCTGAACATATAGTAAGTCATCAACTACTACTCTGGTTTCAAGTTATTATTGATAGTGGTCGCCACTTTATATATGTAGGGGTGGAGTCACGAATTTAATTTACTGAGGGCAAATATTATTCGAAAATGAAAGTTTTAAATCAATGTACTAACACAAGATTTAGAAAATGATACGCTACACACTAAATATTGTTCAAAAGAATTTGATACATGAATATTTTTTGTACCACTAACTTCAGGGTTTCTTTCTCGATTTACCATAAAATTCAAAGAACAATGTGCAAGATATAATAAGGTGACTAATTTCGTCACAAGATTGTCTTCATTACTTTTATTTAAATTTGTAGATTGATGCATAGATTAAACATGTTAAATACTAAGATTTTTTATCCAAAATAATATAAAACTGCAGAAAACAAGATGCGGTACACCTCATTTTCTTCGTCTTAAATCCATAGTTTTCTTGCACTAAGAAGAATAGTCCCCACCATGTAATCTTTCAGGCAGTTCAATCTTTTCATTTCAAATGTCTAATATTACATTATTAATTTTTGATTGTATATAATGGTTTACATACATATAATGTTATATAATGTAATTGAGTCAGAAATTTTTCAATAAAAAAAAAAAAAGAAAAAACTTTTCACTCTCTTTTTAATACATCATTTATATTTAAATTATTATTTATAAGTAGTATTATTCATTAATTTTTAAGTTTAAAAACAAATAAATGGAAATGAAACAAGAATGTATGCATGTATTTTATTTCCCCCCACATTCAACGTGGGCAATTGTCCATACTGGACCAAAGGCGGCACCGTCCCTTCATATATGCTTTATGCTTAAAAAAAAAAAAGAAAAAACTTTTCACTCTCTTTTTAATACATCATTTATATTTAAATTATTATTTATAAGTAGTATTATTCATTAATTTTTAAGTTTAAAAACAAATAAATGGAAATGAAACAAGAATGTATGCATGTATTTTATTTCCCCCCACATTCAACGTGGGCAATTGTCCATACTGGACCAAAGGCGGCACCGTCCCTTCATATATGCTTTATGCTTATCCACATATCAGGTTAATTCCCTAAATGGTGGTTAAACATTTTTTAAAGTTCCCACGGGTCACTGAACATAAAAAATTCCCTCTGTTAATCACCTAACTTTGAAAATTGGGTTCCCATCCCTCACTGTATAAAGAATGCTTGCAAAATTGGAAGAATTTGACGACGTGTCTATCGATATGGCTTACGTGGCACATTATTGAAATAAAAGATGCGAAATCATGACACTGAGCATGAATCTAAGGTATGTGACTGTTTTTTATTCACAAATCATCCAATGCATATTTGGTTCTTTTTTTTTTTTTTTAATGACCATTGAATGCGTGATTTGGCATCTTTTTATTATAATGACGCGTCTCAAATCTTTCCAATTTTGCAAGCGTCGTTTATGCAATGATGAATGGGGTTTTCAAAGTGCCTAACGGGGATAGTTTTTAAGTTCGGTGACACTTGGGAACTTTAGAAAAGTTCAATGACCATTTGGGGAATTAACCCACATATTGTTATTATTAACTTGTAGTACACAAATTTGTACTTTTTGTTTAATCTCTCTTGTTGGAAATATTGGAGGAATGGAGAAGAAACAAAAAGAATAATACAAAAATTTCGGCAACAAGATGAAGAAATTAGGAAATTGTCAAAAACAATTTTGCAAGCGTCGTTTATGCAATGATGAATGGGGTTTTCAAAGTGCCTAACGGGGATAGTTTTTAAGTTCGGTGACACTTGGGAACTTTAGAAAAGTTCAATGACCATTTGGGGAATTAACCCACATATTGTTATTATTAACTTGTAGTACACAAATTTGTACTTTTTGTTTAATCTCTCTTGTTGGAAATATTGGAGGAATGGAGAAGAAACAAAAAGAATAATACAAAAATTTCGGCAACAAGATGAAGAAATTAGGAAATTGTCAAAAACAATTTTGAAGGCTCAAACGCGGGATTGCTGTCCTCAAAATTTATGTGCCCCTCTCTGGTGTTTTATGAGATATTTAATGGTACTTTGGCAAATGATTTGAAGAATTATAACAAGCCTTGTAAAGAATTTCACCAAAGTACAAAACGAAATTCTCCAAAATTTGAAAAACACAATAAGAGAAATGAATATGAATGTATACTAGGATTTGATTTAAGTTGAGGAATGAGGAATGAATTTCAAGTGTTTCCAATTTATTTTGCCTTGAACATGGTTCCTTTATATATAGACCTGGTGCCAAAAAAAAAACTCAAGAAATGCCACCAAAATCAATTTTATAATGTTCAAAAAAGGGGTCACTAACGGCCGCAAAATAATACCATGTGACCGCATCACTCCAAAACGCCCATTGAAGTTTCAGGCTATGGCCATGCGGTCGCATGGCCAAATAGCCTATGTGGTCGCATGGCTTAATCTTGTGACCACCATTCCCGTTTTCATTCCATGCTCAATTTGTTGGTTTTGAACAACCAATTCACAACATCTATCTCTTTCTGAGCGTGCAAATTGTTGAGTTGTTGACTACCATTTTCATGTTTCATGCGTATATTTCTATGTATCTCATGAAAATGGGAGTGAACAACTCAACAATTCGTCTGCAAGAATAAAAGAGCTAAATTATTGTTTGTTGAGAAATAATCAATTTTGAAATTTAAATTTCACCACTTGCACTTCTTTTGTTGTCATTAATTTATTGTATATCATCAACTACTATTGTTGCAAATTATTTAAATGTTGACTGCCATTTTCACGTTTCATGTGTGCATTTCTATATATGTTGTCTTCAATTATAAGCCATCATGGTCACAACTCTACGTTGATTTTTTAATATATACGTTGTGTCATCAATTATAAAACAATAGATTGGGGCCGGGGGGAGTGGGGGGGAGTTATGTGTGTGTGTGTATGTATATATTTCATTCAAGTCACAACAAACAAGATTCTAGACGAAAACAGACAAATATTCATGCCAAGATATATTACCCCAAAACTGGAAAAAATAAAGTTAAAACATGAGTTATTTCATTCCCTTCTCAGGAGATAAAGCGACAATAGCCACCTAACTTCACGCAACAAAAAGATAAATACTTAAAATTACTTATTTATTTATTGTATGGTTTTTATATTTGAAATGATTTAATATAATATAATTAATTGAATACATATATATTATGGTAAATACTAAGCCCTAACACTGTTATTTTTTTTTTTTTTAAATAAAATCGCCAAACTGTTTTAGTGTCAAACCATACTGGATATATATTTTTTTTCTTTTTCATGTTAGTGGCAAACTTTCTATATCAATCTTTTGAATAACTAATATATAAGAACATGAGCTACTCATCTCATAAATGAAGCCAAGAAATTTCTATTGGGGGCTCGGTTTGTACTCAACACATCTTATACATTGAAAAATGATAATGTTCAGTTCAAATTAACAAGTTAAATATGCATGTTAGAAATGAATTTAATAATTCTATTTTTTATCTTTTAATTCTCACATTAACGTCACAATTATCTGCTTATTTTTTAGCCTTGTTTTTTATTCATCACGATAAGTTCTCGATATCGATCGTGTCGAAATATTCATGATAAACTTTGCAATGCATCTTTAAACGGAGAATTTAAGATAATGAGACGACCATGACTACCAATAATGCTCCAATAATCCGACTTTTATTGTTAGGTTTCCATTTCAGCATCACCATTTCACATTATGTTCAGGCTATTGCTTCACTCGTCAGGGTAGTTTCTTAATATCATTATTCACGGCAAACTTCACAATTCATCTTATATATTGAAAATCTATTAAACAGCAATTTTAAAAATAATAGGTTACAGAACACTGTTAAATTAAATTCAACAATCCATTTTTGTTTCCATGTCTAGATGTCATTTAAAGTAAAATTATATTAGAAGTCAATTTAATTTGTCTATCGCTAGTATAATTATATATAAATCTATGATGAAACTTTGAGATGTTTTACCGAATTTTTATAAGTAATTTTTTTTGTAGAAGGATAAATAAATAAATAAAAATTCATAAAATATTTGGGGGTCTGTCCCGATAACCCTGTCTAGTTATTCGTCTTTAACATGATTAACCTTTAAAGTTGGAATTATCTTAATATTTCGAAGTTTGCTATAAAAAATAATAACATCTACTAGCTCTACCTAATACATCAAAATTTTAGAGCAAGAGTTTAATTTTTAAGAAAAAATTAATATATATAATAGCTGATACCTAATAAAACAAATATTTCTAGCACGAGTCTGGTTTCTCTTTGTTTGTAAGATTTAGCCCCAGTTTGGCCCCCATTTTTGGTAAATGAAAATGAGTCTTGGTAAATGAAAATGAGTGGAATAGTATTTTTTTTTTTAATAAAATGAGTGGTTACAAAAGAAGAAAAAGTTTTTGATTTACGTGTAATATTATTTTATTGAAGATTGTGTGACTGAAAATAGAAGAGAGAAAAATAAAATGTAATGGAATGAAAATTAATGAGATTCAAACGGGGGCTTAATATATCTAATAGCTGTAACCTAATCAAACAAAATTTTATAACGAGTCAGATTTACACTTGTTTAAGAATCCATAAACTAAGCATATATAATCTTATGGACAGTTCTAGCGTGAGGTTTTCATCTTCTTTCCTTGGATGTTCCAACTACCAATCATATCTTAACCCTCCTCTCTTCCAGAATAGTAGTATATAATCAGTGACATACCTACATTTGCAGGTATATTTCTCTTTCTTTGATTCTGTCCTTGATTAGTTTTCATTTGTATCAAGCAATGGAGAGCCAAAGCAACGTTGATCCTCTGCATAATCATGGCATCCGTATCTCAACCCCTCAAGGCCCAACTCCATCTAAGGTCCGTCGCTCTGATTTTCCCAAAGGTTTTATCTTTGGTGCTGCAACATCCGCTTATCAGGTTTGTGTGTGGTGATGATTTTAGTTTCTTTTTTCTTTGTTAATACTTTCTACATATATATTCACCTTATTAAGCCCCCATTCGATAGCAATTTTTCACACCAAAAAATCATTTTTTTAACATTTATTTCATTATTTCAATCGTCATTTTTTATTTCTTTACGTATCGATGGGACCCACTTTTCTCTCTAACGATCAAAAAATCAATTCTCATAATCATTACCGAATAGGCCTAAACATACTATCAATATTGATGGGAAGATAATAAGAATTGTTAAAAAAATCTAGAGAATGCATGTATACGTAAGAAGGCTCGTGCAAATGTAATTGAAATTGCATGTGTTCTTCCTAATAATTATCGGGGGCAAAAAGTGCAACAAACACTTGATTTATTGGACAAAATAAAAAAAATGAAAATGTTATTCAATGAAAACGAAAAGTAAGAAAGAAACGTGGATGAATTTAGTTGGACAACCACTTACCATCTCCCCACATAAAGTTAGAATGCTAAACGCCATGCATGCACACTTTTCTCTTTTTTCTACTTGTCTCTTTGCGGTCTACACTAAGCACTCGTTTGATTCTCATTCTTATAAGAATGAAAATAAAAAATATAGTCGTTACGGGACCCACACAAAAAAGAAGGAGTCAAATATGGTGGTTTGATGTGATGAATAACGGTTATATTTTTCATTTTCTTGATCAAAGAATGGGAAACAAACGGGGCATAAATCTATTGGACATAAATTTAGCTGCAATTTTTTTCGCCCACTATAATATTATTCGGTGCAGCGGACCACCTACTATAGTTTTTCTTTACCAAGACCAATTAAAAATAGCTTTGTTTGAGTCAAATCCTATATATAATTCGTGTTTTGGGCCATATATATAATATGTGCAGGTCGAAGGTGCCTGGAATGAAGCTGGCAAAGGCGAGAGTAATTGGGATCGTTTTACAGCAGATCATCCTGGTCTCTCTCTCTCTCTCTCTCTCTCTCTCTCTCTCTCTCTCTCTATTTATATATATATATTTATATATATATATATAT
>NC_036247.1:29124371-29130996 GCF_002742605.1 Olea europaea var. sylvestris | reverse complement strand
CTCTCTCTATATATATATATATATATATATATATATATATATAGACACACACTCACACGCACAAGCATCACACAAACAAGTGTGTATATGTGTTTTCTAAGGGATTTTTGTTGAGGTGACAGATAAAATTCAAGACAAAGGCAACGGACGTTTGGCTATTGATCACTACCATCAGTGGAAGGTACTTCACTATAGCATGTTTATTCCAACTTTTAACGTTGGATGGGCCTGAATAGAAATTAATGTAAGAATTGAGCTAGGTTTACAGCAATTTATACAATCATCTCACATGGATGGACCCACGATTAAAAATCGAGGGCGGTATAAATTGCTTGTACAGCACAAGACCCTTAATTTAAACTTATTCCGTGTTGGTGTACATGACACTTGAATTATATTAATTCGGAGATAGTCTTTCTCTAATCACGTGGACTAAAATAATACGCTTAATAAGAAGATTTAGACCAAATTATTTATTTGAATAATGTGAAAAAATTTACATGATTTGCACTATGTAAACTTATGTGTAAACAAATACTTCACTTATAATTAAATAAGTCCCTGTTTAGCCCCCATTTTTTTAAAGCCTATTTTATCCAAATTCATTTTCAAGCATAAATTTTAGGGAATACAATTTTAACCACTCATTTCATCAATTTTTATCACAATCTGTTAAAAATTTAATTTTTAATCCAATCAATCAGGGGCCAAGAAAGTTTTTTAAAATTTAGAGTTCTTTTATTTAATTGAAGTTAATGTTAAAAAGTCACCTATTTATTTATTTATTTTGATAATACCATAAGGTGGTGCTTAGAAGTTTTTCCCATCGATTTTGGGTGGCATCTTTTATTAGGAGTTAAAAAAATCAGTGCTTGATATTTTTGGGTTTGAGTGGTTTAAAATTAACCAAAAATAATTTTAGTGTAATTTTGACCGATTCTTGTATCCCACCAAATCGACGAATTTTAATTGTTTCTCATATTTTATCATAATTTTACCCTTTATAAAATAATTATTTACAGGCCAATTTATTTTGTTCAAAACTAACTTGTACATAAAAATATATTAACTAAAAATTTATTTATAAGTAAACAAATTATATTATAATTAAAAAATTAATAATAAATAAATATTACGTTTAAGATAAATCTGTTTTATGTACTTTTTTTTTACAAAATAAAAATTCTACTAATAACGCAAAAATTCACTTGAAAATATAAAAAAAATGCTTATAAGTAAAAAGGAAATATTTAAAACTACAAAACTAATTTATAATTATAAATTTTATTTATAAGTAAAAAAAAAACTTAAAATTTTAATAAAACATTTAACTTTCTTTAACTTTTAACTTATATATTAACTTTTTGTATATATATATATATAAGTAAATTATCATTTGTAAGTAAAAAATTACATATAAGAAACTATAAATTGAAAATTTCACTAAGTAATTTATATGTAATTTTATTCTTTTAAAAAAAATTCACTAAGTAAGTTATATGTAATTTTATTCTTTTAAAAAAAATTCAAAAGGAATGGATAATAATCTCTCAAGTATTGATTGGACTATATTAAAAATTATTACTATAGTCACTAAAAATTGATCTACTCATAAACATTTAAAATCAGCACTTTTAGAAAAAGGTTATAATCGATACCTTGAAACTTCCAAGCGGGCCCTAAGAGTACTTTTAAATAGGGCTAGAAAAAAACTCCCGAATCAAACCGATCGAACCCGAACCGAGCAATTCTTCTTAAGTTAAATATATAACCCGAACGGGTATTTAAATCAAGAACTGACAGGTTTGGTTTGATTCTCGATTCTTGATCTAGAACCAAAAAACTAAATAAGAATTGAATCTGCCGAAAATTTTTAATTAATTTATTTTAAATAAGTTAAATTATTTTATTTTTTCTAAATAAATTTGTTAACTCGTTAATTTAACTCAAACCCAAAATTATGATTTTCCTATTTTTGATTTTTAGTTCAAAACCAATTTAATCAAATTGATTTAAGTTTTTTTATCCAAATCTTTTAATCTATCGTAGTACCGTTTCTACCGTTCTGAAGTAATCGAATTGAAACTCGACAACGCCTTTCTTAATTATTGTGAGCTCGCTATCTTCCTCTTCTTGTAACTTTAACAATCAAATCTATGAAATACACAACAAAGAAAGACGTAAAAGACGTATAAGATTGAACTATGTTATTTTGTAAGAGCTAAAATTGAACATATTATTAGTTTAATTAATGTAGTTTTGTAAATATTAAAATTTTTAACTATAATACGGAATCTGAAACTGAATGAAACCAAACCCGAACGGTTCCATAAATAAATTTGGTCTTAACAATTCTACTTACTAAATATTCGAAAATTTTGGATATGATTCGATTTTCATTAGAACCGAATAGTCGGACCATGTCCAGCCTTATTTTATATATATATATATAAACGCATTAACTTATAAGTAAACAAGCAAGTTTAAAATAAAATAACATTTTTATTGATCTAAGTTAAAAATATGCAAGTTTTTTATTTTGGCACAAATTAAATGTTAACTTCTGGAAAAAAAAAAACTATATATATTGAACAAGAGAAAAGTAAGTTATCAAACATATTTAAAGACAAAATTTGTTTAAAAGTAAATTTACTTTACTTTTTTAAGAGTTGCGCAATTGGCATGATAATAATATTCCTAGCCTGTGTAGGCCTACTCCCACCGCCTTTTTGCCTGATAAGCTCAACGAAAATACTGTTATAAATTTTTACATTTCAATACTTAAATGTTCTTTTGATAAAATGTAGCATCGAATGTTCTATTATAACACTACACCATCATCTTTGTACAATCTTCTAATCCAGTCCTCACTAAACATAATCCTACTAAATGTATCCCCTTAATACCAAATGTAACTTAGGTTGAATAAATTGTTATTTTGATATTTATAATTGAAAATTTTACTTATTTTGATAAGTGTTAGCTATTTTATGATACACACACACACAAATAAATTAAGTATGTTATTTTTTTTATTTAATTTCTCATTTTAGTATAAAATAGTAACATACTTTGAAAGGATAATATTGACTTACTATCAAAATGATACTCTCAAACAAATAACTTATTTTCAATTTTAATAGAAACAAAAGATTTAACAAAAATCTACTTATGAGTAGGGACGGAGGTGCAAGGGGTGACTACTCCACAACATTTTAAAGTTTTTTAAGAGATATGTAGAAACTTTTTAATATGTAACATAAACATATACTTTGTTCCCTCAATATTTTTTTCGCCTCTTACGATGAATGTCATAACTCCACTTAATTATATTCGTCTCCAGAGGTTTCGTAGGGAAAAACGTTAGCCCACGAATTTTAAGAAGTTGTCGTCTTATATCTATCCTCACGATATTTGCCCCACAAATGTTCCTACTAATTTTTTTCGTCTACAAATACGAACATTTCCCTACAAATACGAACATTTCCCTACAAATAAATTTTGTACGGAAAACATAAAATTCTTGTTGTGATAGCTTCACTACTTATAAGTTAAGCTCCACTACTTGTAAGTTGTAAGCTAACATGTTAAGCTTAGCCAAAAACGATAAAAGGATAACTCAAATATAACCTTTTTTTCATTTTAATTTCATTGGATTTCAATGATGAGTCTGTCCTTTTTTAATTACAAATATTCCACCTTCAAATTAGCTGTTGAGTTCCACGATAACAAGGAAACAATAACGAGAAATTCTTTGTACTTATTTTCAATAATGTTTCAGGAAGATGTGACTTTGATAAAGAAAGTGGGTTTGGGTTCTTATAGATTTTCAATTGCTTGGACGAGAATATTACCAGGTATATGTGTGCATACATATATTGCATCATTTTTTTTTTATCAAAAATAATAATCAATCTATTAGTTGTGTTTTTAATTGGTATTTCAGGAGGAAGATTAAGTGCTGGTGTAAATAGAGAAGGAATTAATTACTATAATGATCTCATAAACTTGCTCTTGGGCGAAGGTGTTGTTTTTTTATCTTTAACAATTATTCTTACCTTGTATGTTAAATATTAATTACTATAATGTTCTCATCATTTTTTGTTTACTTCAAGAGTTAAATGTTAAAACTAACGTAGTTTTATTTAAGAAGCGGAATTAAAATGATAAAAGATCTTACCTTGTATTCTTGTAAACTATTTTATAGGCATTATACCTTGTGCAACTATCTTTCATTGGGATGTTCCCCAATGTTTGGACGACGAGTATGGTGGCTTTCTAAGCCCTCGAATTGTGTAAGTAATTTAAAATTGCGTAACTAGGCACAATTACTTGGGAATTTTCGGAAAAAGAAAGCAAATTTAAAAGAAACAAGGATATTTATTCAGAAATATTTTGGAAATCCCCTTTAGACAAATTGGATTTCTGTACTATCAAGTTCAGCTCTTATACGAAAATTGAGTAAGTTAATGTTGCAGTTAAAACGTATTATACAGTGAAACTTTTTTTGATACATTCTTGTGTATTATAGGGAAGATTTTTCTGATTTTGCTGAGATTTGTTTCTGGGAATTTGGTGATCGTGTGAAACTTTGGATCACATTGAATGAGCCATGGAGCTTTTCTGTTTCCGGATATGCATTAGGTTCTTTTGCACCTGGCCGGGGTCCAACACACGAGGACCATGTAACAAAACCTGTCCATCGCCATAGATGCAATGTTCAGGATCCAATTATTTGCAGCGATGGAAGTCCAGGCACTGAACCGTATATTGTTGCACATCATTTGATCCTTGCTCATGCAGTAGCAGTTGATATATACAAGAAAAACTTTCAGGTTGTTGTTTTTATCTTATGCAAGCAATTCTGTTCACTTTTGAGATTTTGTCATAGTTTATGCAAATGCATTTGTGCAGAAACTCCAAGGGGGCAAGATAGGAGTCACAAATGTTACAGCATGGTATGAGCCACTCAATAACACAACAGCTGATAAAGAAGCTGCTTCAAGGGCAGTTGATTTTTCGTTGGGATGGTTAGTGGTTCTGCCTAGTTTCAAGAAGCCCAAGTACTTAGTTAATTTTCTGATTGAACCGTATCACAATTAGGGGCTGGCTTTTACCTGTTATTATTTTAAACATCTTTTAATTAGAATTTTTAGTTAGGGTTCTTCTTCGTCAGTTAGTCGTTATGGTTACTTCATAAGGTTTACTATTTAAGTACAATTAGAACTTTGTTAATTCTCGGTAGTTTTATGTATAAAAAATTGTGAATTTCTTAACTGTTTCCAATTGTTCAGTATTCATAGAGAATCATTGATGTCCAAATCTTTAATATTCTAGTGAGTCAACGAGTTTTTGAGTCACTTAGTTAGAATCAGTTCGGGGAGAAGGAAAAACTTTTCTTTTGTGAAGCCAAAGTACTTAATTAGTTTGGGGGTGGGCAAAAACTTGAACGTGATTAGAACCTCTCTTCGGTTGGTTTGAAACTTTAGTAATCAATTCTGAAGAATTTAGTTGAGACAAAAAAAATGGCTCCTGCTTTAGAAGTTTTCTTCCTGGTCGCAAGTCTCAATCCTATTTTGCGCTTTTTCAGGTTTGTAGCACCCGTGGTTACTGGTGATTACCCACCAGTTATGAGACGATTAGTAGGAGACCGCCTTCCCACATTTACACCAGAACAGGCTAATCTGGTGAAGGGATCCTATGACTTTTTAGGAATAAATTATTACACTACACAATATGCAACCAATTCACCTAAGACACCTGGTGCAAGACCAAGTTACAATACCGATCAGGAGGTTCAAACATCAAGTAAGTATGAGATCTTTTTCATGTAAATGATAACCTCATAAACATTATATGTCATGACACACTTGTAATGTGGTTCTCACTCTCTCAATACGCTGTAGCTGAACGTAATGGGACGCCGATTGGTGAACAGGTATGTTAATACTTTTCCCTTTCCTCAGAAATAAAAATTAGATATAGATCAGATAATCCAACAGTTTATGCTTCAGCATTTATTTACGCAGAAGAGATTTCAATGATTTATTCTATTGCATACATAATAATAGGCTGCTCAAAGATATAACCTATACCATTGGTTTCTATTGTTTATGTTGGGAATCTACTTATACATGCACAGCGGAAAATTAAATTATTTCGATTCCCATCCAATAGATCTCATTGTGTTTGGTTAGGAATTGTGATAGGATTGTACCTTTTCCAGATCTGCAATCCTTTTGCTTTTCTTTTCGTTCCACAACTTTGATTCGCCACCACAGCTGTCCAATTGTCCAGCCTCCAACGGTGATCCACACAGAGAATATGATTGCAGCCTCTAGGGTTTTCTCTTGTGCCAGCAAGAATAATGAAAATCTTAATGGACCTCAAACCATAGTTATGTATTTATATAAACCCAAACAGGCTCGGCCCTTTCGTTCCACAACTTTGATTCGCCACCACAGCTGTCCAATTGTCCAGCCTCCAACGGTGATCCACACAGAGAATATGATTGCAGCCTCTAGGGTTTTCTCTTGTGCCAGCAAGAATAATGAAAATCTTAATGGACCTCAAACCATAGTTATGTATTTATATAAACCCAAACAGGCTCGGCCCGGTCCGGTCC
>NC_036247.1:29123803-29123945 GCF_002742605.1 Olea europaea var. sylvestris | reverse complement strand
TTTATTGATCAATCACAACCTTCATACGATTCTTGACGTACCCGAACGATGTCGTATTAGCGGCCCTTTTCAGAGCAACATCCAACACCGCCAAAGTATGACTGTCCTCATATAAGGTACCATGACGACCTCAAGTCAAAGG
>NC_036247.1:29096904-29120494 GCF_002742605.1 Olea europaea var. sylvestris | reverse complement strand
TCGATCATGTCTTTCACTCCACTATTAAGTCAATATAAATCGAAAACTCATTTTCGACTTATGAGTACACCTTGGCCAAGGATTTCATCATTGACTTAATTGAATGAAACGCAGATCATAATCTCCTACTATCTAAGAGTGACGAATCCTTTATTGATCAATCACAACCTTCATACGATTCTTGACGTACCCGAACGATGTCGTATTAGCGGCCCTTTTCAGAGCAACATCCAACACCGCCAAAGTATGACTGTCCTCATATAAGGTACCATGACGACCTCAAGTCAAAGGACCAATTTCACTACCGAACGTTAGAGATTAACCACCGACACTCAGATAGTTATCCATGTGGAATCTCTCGACGGGTCTCCAATGTTTTGTTCTATAACAAACATCCACGTGTTCATTTAAGTGTCACCACACTTTAACTTGTGAGATCAGCTACTTACTTCACAAGTAAGAAATGCCACACGTGATGGTCTATCCGTAATAACGATATCCGTATCTCGTTATTACTTACGACCACGGATGATTTAAGATTCAATCAGATGTAATTTGTATCTCACAATCACAACTCCTTGTGATTAACAAATTACAAATATTTGAATCTACGGACTCTATTATTTATTTAATTGTCTATTAGTTGATTGGACATAAGGGCATAATACTTACAGTTTATAAACAAGTTTCTAATAAATTTTAATCTCCTTCATTTTGTCAGGCTGGTTCGAGTTGGTTGTTCATTGTTCCAGAAGGGCTTTACAAGCTCTTGGTTCATATGAAAGAAAGATACAGTAATCCCAACATTTACGTCACAGAGAATGGTAAATTCACAGGCATATTGTTAAGACTTTTTTCTACTGCAAGATACTAATGTAACTTAATGGATGATTTTATGAAGGGGTGGATGAATTAAACAATAAAACAACAGTTGCACAAGCTCGGTTTGATGATATGAGGGTTAGATATCACCATGACCACCTTGTTCAACTTAAAAAAGCAATGGAGTAAGTCATCATTCATATAATTATTGAATCGACCTAGACAGTAAATTTGTAAAATGAATTGACTATTCTTGTAACAAAACTAATCTTCATACTTTCGCTTTCATATTCAGCCACGGTGTTCGGGTGAAGGCTTATTATATATGGTCAATGTTCGACAATTTTGAATGGGCTGATGGGTACAGCGTTAGGTTTGGTATCATTCATGTAGATTTTGAGAATAATCAGTTGAAAAGGTTCCCAAAGAGCTCTGCTATATGGTGGACGAATTTCTTGAACGTGAAGAAGGTCAAGAAGCAGGACAAGAAGCTCTTCCTTCTGTTCTGAAATGTTATGTTGAATAATGCGTGTGCTGCAGTTCCTTTTGTTTGCTGTGGGGATCGAAAGCTCGGTTTCTGTAAATGAAAGATTTCGGGTGTGTTCCATTTCTCTTTAGTTTGTCAAATAATGCATGTTTGGAATGCGTCTGTATTTGTATATTGTGTGTACGCTAACGCGCTCTTCATTCTAAGAACATTATTTTCTTCACTTGTTTGTATTTGGTGTAAATGAGTTTAGGTTGTGAAATTGTGTCTTTTTCTTCAGAAGTTTTGTCATTTCAAACGAAAACACCTGTTTGAGCTCCATTATTTCCATCAAAATACATTTTTCAACAATGACTTGTGTTGACACATAAAAAATCAGCTCAAATCGAACGGCCCAAGGAATGAAGCCCAATTGGAGGATCCCCAAATCAGATAGCTCGAAGAACGAAGTCCAATCAAACAATTCAAGATGAAGGCCCAAATAGGGAGGCCCAAGAACGTGGTAACACCATCGCCCAAGTTTGCAAGTCGCCCAAAATCTGAGCGAATGGAGTGCCATGCAGTTGCCCAGAGCTTTTACTCTATTCTCGCCCAAACCTTCGAGTCGCCCAAGGTCTTAGCAAACATAAAGTGTGGTGGTTATCAAGAAGTGTAGTTATCAAAGCAGTTATTAAAGCAGCCCTATCACGTTCCACGATTCAAGGAATTCAATCGAAAACGGTTGAACGACGAAGAATAATGGCAGCAGTTAAAAAAGGCAGTTCCATGACAAGTTGGTCATTACGAGGAAAGTGGGCAGTTGTAGAACGATCAAGCAGTTTTTAGGCGGTTGATCATAAAGAGATCATCCAGGGAGTATAAAAGGAAGAAAAGACATAGAGCAAAGCATCGAATAAAAAACTCTCGAACAGAAAACATGTAATTTTAATTTCCTTAGCTTAGATTTAAACACTTCTTTCAGTAACTCGTGTGCTTGCGCCCTTTGGAGGCATTCTATTTTTAATTTCCAATTGTAAAGTCATCGCCAATAAAAAAACACCCATTTTTTAGACTTTGTCTCAAGAGGTTTGTCCCTTACACAATCGTCTAATCCCTTTTAATTGTTAGCGACGAACCCGCGCGAAACAATTTGGCACGCCCGGTGAGACAGTGGTGTTTGGTGTTGAAAATACAAAAGGTGAAACAATATGCCTCAGAGATCCGATAAGGAAGCAGCAAGTCAGGGAGGAATCCAGTCTGTGATCGAGCGATATGAGGAGCATCATGCCTCTCCACGAACAGATGGACAGAATCAGAGCAGTAACAGTCGTTACGAACCAATGATGGAGTTGAGTCCTCGAACCATGCGTGCATTACTTGGAGAACTCACACAAGACGTCGTTGAACAGGTAAATCTTCGAAGTATTCATAATATGGAAAGATTTACCCAAAATGGGAATGCACACTATGACAACATGGCCAAACAACTAAACACTTTGAACGAAACAATGAATAAGTTAGTAGGCCAAATATGTCAACCGGTTATACCTCTTGCAAATCACTTTCAAACTAGGACAATTGTGGGACATAATCCCTCAGTCCTAAATCCGAACCAAGGGGTAGAACCACTTTCTGGTCCCTCTACTTCAAACCAAGGGGGTACTGCAGTGCCAAATCAGAACAATGGTAGTGGTATGCCTAACTTGGGGGATAATCCAAATATAAGAGACAATGTCCTAAACAATGGACAGAATACCCCACGTGTTAATGAGGGAATAGATGTTCAGGCTAATGGTAATGGCCCTAATCATGGTAACTTTGTTGCCAATCAAGGACCAAACATCAGGCCTCATGCAAATCAATCGGTTAACCAACCTGCAGGAATTCCATATGACCCCAACGTCATGTTAAGGAATCAGATTATGGAAATCGTACAGGATCAAATGGCTTTTGGGGTGCGTCCCGTCATTAGGCTGACTTACACAAAGCCATATCCTGATTGGGTAGACCAAGCATATCCATGGCCTAGAGGGTATAAAGTGTCAGAATTCTCACTGTTTACCGGTTTAGGAGAGGTGTCTACTTTAGAACACATAGGGCGATTCACATTACAAAGTGGAGATGTAACCAATTACCATAAAATGAGGCTTTTCCCTAGTTCATTAACAGGAGTAGCTTTCTCCTGGTTCATCAACTTGCCAGCGAACTCTGTTTAAACATGGCAACAATTGGAATAGTTATTTCACGCTCAGTTTTATAAAACTGAGTCTGAAGTCACTTTGGCTGATTTGGCGAATCTACGTCAAATGTCAAACGAATGGGCAGAAAGTTTTCTCCAAAGGTTCAAGATAGCAAGAAGCAAGTGTTTTGTACCTCTGCCCGAAAAAGAATTTGTCAAAATCGCTCAGGGCTGCTTGAGCTTTGATTTAAAAAAGAAATTCCAGGACAAGGAATTTCCTGACCTTTTCCAGTTGAGTGCGAATGTGATTAGGTATGAACGATTGATAAGAGAGGAAGAACAGATGAAAAATTCTAATAAAGAGACTTATTACAAAGACCCAAATTTTGATGTTCATACCATCAACGACGAGTCATACGATCAGGCCGAAATGTGTTTGGCCGAATTGATCAAAGGAGATACATATACTTGTCCCATAATGGTCAAGCCTAGACCATCGGGTAGAGATGAGCCCATAAAAGATGGAAACATAAAGGCTAGAACGTTCTCGTTCGATGTAACCAAAGCTGACCTTATATTTGATAAATTATATAGGGATAAGCAGATAAAGTTGAGCGATAAGCACAAATTGCCAAACCCTGAACAAATTAAGGGTGAAAAATATTGTAAGTGGCATAATGCATGGTCACATTTGACTAACAATTGCTTGGTTTTTCGTCATGTATTGCAGGATGCCATTGAATCAGGACGAATTACGTTCGACGATAAGAAGAAGATGGCAGTGGATGAAAATCCTTTTCCACAGCCACTTGGAGTGAACATGGTGACCTCTGGTTTCAAAAACAAGTTGCCAAAATTTAAGTTGGTCGTAGATGACGGAGAAGAGGATCCTAGACCACATCCCAGTGTCTTTGAACGAATCAAGGGGAAAGAACCAAAAAAGGACAAAGATGTCCTGTGTGCAAGATGTAAAAGAGAAGTGAATGGAAATACGGAGAAACCAGGGATATGGCAGCATCCCCATCGCCCTACTTTTTTCCCAAACACTCAGCCTAGTAGAGGGCGAGGTACATCATTCTATAGAGGATCGCCTTTTAAGAGGCAGTTCAGGTCAGCAGATAATGGAAGAATATTCAGGCCGCAACCTCGCCGGCCAAATGTATGGCATTCATTCCAGTATAATGCAGGAAGGGCAATACCCTTCGATGAGATGACTAGAACCCAACAAAGACGTTTCCAACGAAACTATGGACGAATGATGAGGCAGCAACAGAGAGTGCCACATCCTAAAGCGCCTAAACTACTCAAGGTAGCCAATCAAAATGTCCTCAAAGATAGTGAAGAGACCGGTACAGATGAATCAATGAAGGAACTGCCAAAAACTTCTTCTGGGAGATCAAAGTTTGAGCGGGACAGAAGGGATGGAGAAGATCCAGATCAGCCCCTTACTATCCAATTCGGTACGTTATCTCCTGTCGTGGCCAATAATTACTTACTGGCCAATGAATTCAAGAATAAAGAAAAAGAAGAAGAAATGGAGGATAACGAAGGAGAGGCTTGCGTGCTGGAATGTGAAGAAGGCCAGACTTCTAGAGATGCCTACAACGATGAAGAAGACGACGGGATGACAGATATTGAAGACGAAATCGACCTAGAAGCAGAAGGAAGAAGGAGAGGAGTATCGCGCAATACTCTGTTGAAACAACTACATCGAGAGGGAGTTCGCGAAGTAGATTTGTTGGGAGAACCATCTGGGCGTCCTTTCGATTTCTACGTACTGTACGGGACACCCAAAAGGAATAAGAGAGTGCCTCGCTCTGAAAAGTATGGATCACCTCCAAGAATAATGCCCCCTCCCACAGGTTGGGTAACTGATGAGGAAGCATTAGAAAAAAGTAAGAAGGAAATTCAGGAAACAGAGGATCAGCGCGATATGCTGCACGTCAACTTATCACAGGGGGATAATTCGACAGAAAACAAGCAAGAAGTAGAAATAGAGGCTACCGAAAAGGTTATTTTTAAATGGCCAGCCATGAAATTGACTAAACACTTGAGGCCATTGTACGTTAAAGCTCTAGTTAACGGCATCCCTGTGGCAAAAGTGCTTGTCGACAATGGAGCAGCTATAAACACCATTCCATCTAGGATGATGAGGAAGTTCGCAAAGACAGAGGGTGACATGATTCCTACAGAAGTCATCCTTACGAGTTTCAATGGAGGAGCAACTTCAGCTAAGGGAGTTATGCCATTGGACATAACTATAGGGACGACTACTAGGACCACAGTCTTCTTTGCAATAGATGGTCCTACTAGTTACAATGTGTTACTAGGAAGAGACTGGATACACGGAGGTCGCTGTATACCCTCATCGCTTCATCAATGCCTGATCTTTTGGAATAACAAAGGCGAAGCAGATGTGGTACAGGCCGATCATAGGCCTTTTGTCGCAGAAGCAAACTCGGTGGAAAAGTTCATGTACGAAGAAAATTATGGACCTGTCAGGGTAGTACAAGATGAGGAAGAAACTCAAGTTGTCTCGCAAAGCGAAGAGCCATTTTCAGTGGACGCATTCACTGAAATGTTCAGACAGATGAGGCCAAACATAGTGGCCCTAGAAGAGCCAGTAATTGGCAAAAGAATAATCAAGGAGTCTTGAATGGATTCTAAGTTACAAACGCAAATGGCCGATATTCAGGCCTTCAAAGCCAAATTGATGGCTTTCAATAAGGAATGCAATAACAAGGCGAAAGAAGAGACAGCCCTAAAAGCGCTGAAGGACAAATTGACAGTATTCGAGTTAGAACAAAGCATTGGCTGAGAAGTCAACAAGGTGGATTGTTTAGAAGAAGAAGTACTTACAAGGGAACTGGACGACGAAGTGATGCGGATCGTCAAACCTGGATACGCTCAAGCACAAGACCCTTTGATCAAAGTAAATATTGGCAATGAAGGAGAAGATCGTCCAACATTCATCAGCCAGATGCTCGATCAAGAGGTTAGTAATAAATTAATCGCTTTGCTAAAGGAGTATAAAGATTGTTTTGCTTGAGAATATGAAAAAATGCCTGGTTTAGATAGAGACTTGGTGGAACATAGGTTACCAACTAAGCCTAATTTTAAACCTCATAGGCAGCCTCCTAGACGTTTTGCTCCTAATGTACTCCCTGAGATTAAGAAAGAGATAGAGCGATTATTGAAAGCAGGTTTTATTAGAACAGCCAGATATGTCGAATGGTTGTCCAATATCGTACCAGTACTTAAAAAAAATGGTAAACTAAGGGTGTGCATAGACTTTAGAAATTTAAATATAGCTACACCCAAAGATGAGTATCCAATGCCCATGGTGGATTCTTTAGTAGACTCGACTGCCGGACATGTCATGTATTCTTTCATGGATGGGTATTCAGGATACAATCAGATTTATATAGCTGAAGAAGACATACACAAAACTGCCTCTAGATGCCCTGGGTCTCTAAGATGTTTTGAATGGGTGGTTATGCCTTTCGGCTTAAAAAATGTAGGGGCAACTTATCAAATGACAATGAATTTAATCTTTCATGATATGATAGGCAAGTTTGTTGAAGTGTATGTAGATGACATAGTAGTCAAGTTCATTAAAGAAGAGGACCATTTCGAACAGTTAAGATGTTCGTTTGAGTGAATGAAGCAATATAAGCTAAAGTTGAATCCCTTGAAATGTGCATTTGGTGTTAATGCAGGAAATTTTCTTGGTTTCTTAGTACACAAGAGAGGGATTGAACTTGATAAAAATAAAGCGAAAGCCATTTTAGAGGCCAAACCACCTAGCAACAAAAAAGAATTGCAAAGGTTTCTTGGCTAAGTAAACTTTTTAAGACGTTTTATTTCTAACTGTGCAGGGCGAACTAAAGTCTTTTCGCAGCTCTTAAAGCTGAAAAATCATGACGAATTCGTCTGGAAAGAAGAACATCAAAAGGCTTTTGAAAGCCTGAAGACATATTTATCAAGTCCACCAGTGTTGGTGTCACCAATCCAAGGACAGCTAGTGAAAGTGTACGTATCGGCTAAAAAAGAATCAATAGCTGGAATGGTCGCACAAGAAGACCAATTTGGTAAAGAAAATGCAATTTACTACTTAAGTAGATGGTTAACGAAATGTGAATGTAATTACTCTGCTATCGAAAAATTATGTCTTGCATTGTATTTCACATGTACAAAATTAAGGGCTTATTTACGGCCCGTAACCGTTTATTTAATTTCTAAAGTAAATTTAGTTAAGTATATGTTCTCGCACCCTATTTTACACCAAAGGGTAGGCCTTTGGACATTAGCTTTATCAGAATTCGAGATACAATATATACCTCAAAAGGCAATAAAAAATCAGGCTTTGGCTAACTTTCTAGCCGATCATCCATGCCTTGACATGCCTGAAGAAATTGAATTAGAAATCAATTCGTTCGAGCTAAAACCTTGGGTGTTGTATTTCGATGGATCAAAAACCTCTAAAGGTGCAGGAGTAGGAATAACATTAATTAATCCTTTAGGGATCTGCTACAAGTTCGCATTCACTTTAGACAGAATGTGCACCAACAATCAGGCCGAATATGAAGCCTTGATTGTAAGCCTAGAACTAATGATAGATATGGGAGTAAGAAATGTGATCGTTAGGGGCGATTCTCAATTGGTAATCTACCAATTGATTGGTGATTTTAAATGCCAAAGTGATTCTATTATAAGTCAATATGAGATCGCCCAAGAATTGTTAGATGAATTGGACCAAGTAGAACTTCAATGCGTTAATAAGATATATAACGACGTGGCAAATGAGTTAGCCCAAATGGCCTCAGGGTACTCAAAGGTTTTGAATTGGAAGTCTACTTGTGAGTATGGAATCATATTGCCCGTGATTCAAAGAAGGGCGAGAAAGATTGAACTTCATTGCATACAAGATGGAGATGCAATGAATTGGAGAACAGAGATTAAAATGTTCCTTAAAGAACCTAATGGAGGGATTAGTAGGAAAATGAAGCTGTATTTGCTGAACTATACACTAATAGATGAAGAGTTGTTTAAGAAACGCTCTGATGGTGTATTGCTAAAGTGTGTAAGCTTGCAAGAAGCCAGGACGATCATGGCTGAGGTGCACGAAGGGATATGTGGAGCTCATCAAGCTGGCCAAAGGATGAGATGGTTAATTATTAGGAGTGGATATTTTTTGCCAAAGATGAGAGAATTATGCGTTCAGTATGCAAAGAGTTATTTAGCATGCCAAAAGCATGGTCCAATACAAAGGGCGCCAGCACGAGAGATGACACCTATTATTAAACCTTGGCCGTTCAAGGGTTGGGCGATAGACCTGAGAGGGAAGATTTATCCCCCATCGTCCAAGCAACATACTTTTATTATAGTTGCAACTGACTATTTCACCAAGTGGGTAGAGGCGGTACCTTTGAAAGAGATCACCCAAAATAATGTCATAGAGTTTATCCGTGATCACATCATTTATAGGTTTGGAATTCCACAAACGTTGATAGTAGATCACGGAACATCTTTGAATGGGGATCAAGTGAACAAATTTTTGAGCGAGTTTGGGGTTAAATTAGTAAACTCCACACCATATTACGCTCAATCCAACGGACAAGCAGAATCTTCTAATAAAATTCTAAAAAATATCATCAAAAAGATGATAGACGAAAATGTCAGAAATTGGCACGAATGTCTGAACAAGGCCTTGTGGGCTTATAGAACATCACCTCGGTCAAGTACCAAAGTTACTCCTTTCCAACTTACTTATGGACAGGAGGTCGTTTTGCCTATGGAAATCAACGTGCAATCGATTAGAGTGTGCTTGCAACATAAGTTGAATGATGATGAGTATAACGAATCACTAGTTCAAAATTTATTGGGGTTGGACGAATTAAAGTTGGACGTCTTAGATAGATTGCAAGTTCAAAAACAAAGAATGACTAAGTTTTATAATAAAAAGGTCATAGCCAAGTCGTTCAGCCTGGGTGAACTAGTGTGGAAGATGATACTCCCTTTGGATAGCAAGGATCCAAAGTACGGGAAATGATCGTCCAATTAGGAAGGACCATACAAAATAAACAGTGTGTTGCACAATGAAGCATATCATTTGGAAGATTTAGATGGCACCAAGCACGTGAGATTCATTAACGGCAAATATTTGAAAAAATATGTTCCTTCTTTGTGGGAATATGAACAGATAAAAGTATAATCAAAATATGTTGAACAATTAAGGATAACAAGGTCATAGCGAAATACGTTCAAATAAAGTCCTTTATTATCAAACGTTCATTACAAAGATGCAAAAATACAAATAATGGATGCTCTACAAACTACAATTAAAAGTAAGCTAATCTCCCGGTCGATCGCCGAGTAAGAGGGTGGACTGACCTCGCACCGCCTTCCTAAATACATCGCTACAATAGTGGGATCGCCGAGTAAGAGAGTGGACTGGCCTCACCACCTTCCTAAATGCATCGCTGCAATGGCAGACAAAGAGGCTGAGAAGCACTCTCAGCAAGCAAGGTGGCCCGCAAGCATCCCAAAAATTATCTTCTATCATCAACTCTTTATAAAGGACAAAGAGACGATGGGAAGAACTTTGATGGTAAAAACTTTGCTGCTGGCCAAAGAATATTTCCTATACCTCCCACACCAAAGGTGACATCAAGGCAAATAGTAAAATGGACGGACCAAACAATCCATTTTTATAGAAAGACGAAGGTTTCGGATTGATTGTCAGAATGCTAAACAATGGCAGCAAATTGGTTTCGAAGAAGAAAATGAAGATGAAGATGAAGATGAAGATGGAAGATTGAAAGTGCGAAGCATACGTACATTTATAGGGGGGTGGAGATGAAGAGACAAAATATGAGTAGCCACATTCTGCCTAGTAAATGGAATTAAATAGCCCAAAGTCTTGGGAAAAGAGGTGGAAATGTCAAAAGAAAATGTGCAAGATTTTTAGCACAAAGCAGTTAAATGCTTGAAAAATTGGCGATTAAAAGACAAACGTCAAATAAATGCACAAGAAGTTAACATATATGTTCATTAATGATGAACGAGGTTACAAAGGGGAAAATCAAATGCGAAATTACAAAAGAAAAATGTGTCATATGTCTTAATTATAGTCCACCCCACACTGAACGAATTCGCTCCCTAAGTTTTTACCAATCCTCGTTCTGTCGAGAGGAAGTGATGTTCAATTCGGCCACGGCATCATCAACAACTTCCAACTTCTTGTACTGCTCAACCAAGGACTTAGTTCGCTCAATTCCCTAGGAGGCGTTGCGCTTTTTAGTAACCATTCTCACCTTGCAGTCGTCCATTTTGGCTTGAAGTTCCTTCATCTGAGTAGCCAAATTAACCATCAAAGAGTCTTCAATCATGATTTCGGAAGAGATTTCTTTCAACTCATCCTCAGCCTTGTTGATCTCCAGACGCAAAGACTCTTTTTCAGATACAGCGCGAAGATATTGAGTACTTTTGGCCTTTAGTTAAGCATTCTTGGCCAGCAAAGAAAGGACCTCGGAGTGGATAACTTTCAACGTTGCTTTAAAATCGACAGAAAGATTGAGCGACGGAAGTGTCAGTGCTTGCTCCAACTTCGCATTCAAATGCTCAAGTTTATCCTTGTGTCTGGCAGCACTAGCCCTACCAATGTCCATATCCATGAAGGACACGTACTCAAATACCGATTGCTTGAGGAAATTCAAATCTTCCTCTGAAGAAGCAGCAGGACGATCAGATGGAGCAGGGCGAGATGTCTTGACTTGCCCCCAGGAAGCGAACAAGTCTTGGATAGAACGCACAATCTTGTCAGCATCCTGCAAAGAAAATTGCCAATATTGAAGATTCTCACTACAACGAACAAGATGGAAATAAAAGTGAAGGAAAGATTACCTCATCAACAATCGTGGAAGATGGCATATCCTCAGCCAAGTCTGCCACTTGTGACTCCTCCATTCGTGAGGACTTCCCCTTGTCTGAGCGAGAAGATGTTGCCACAACGGGCAGACTCATAGGAGTATCTGCAGAACTCAAGAGCAACAAATCAGAAACCAATAGCACAAGCAAAGGTAAGGCATCAAAAAACTGAATTACCTTCTGCTTCGATGTTTGGGGGGTTGACGCCCTGGGAAGAAGGTGGCTCATCCATGCGTTGTGATGAGGATTCTGGGACTGAAGATGTCTCTTTAAGCGTAGTCCCCTCATCAACCGATTTGGATGAAGCAGCCTCAGCGAAGGATGATGGAGCAGGAGCTGCCGATGCCAAAGCCTTTAAAGGAGAGGCTGAACTTTTCTGAGAAGTCCAAATAAATCATCAGCACACAGAAAAGTTTCAAGTATGGAAAAGTATGCTTGTGAGTAAACCAATTTAATTACCTTCCTCCTGATGATAAGAGGGGTATCATCATTATCATCAACATCATCCTCCAGAATGGGAGATGCTGAGGCTGGCCATTTGCGGCTTGGGGTACTCTTGGCTGTAGTAGGCTTGGTAGGGAAAGAAGAAGATGGACGAGCAGACTATTTAGCGCGACGAAGAGGAGAAGGACTCCGGATGGACAAAGGAGTGACTAAAACAGGAGAAGGAGAAGAAATGCTCGGCTGGTCCAATGAATGAAAGGCACGATTGGCATCAGTCACAAACAATCTGTGCTTCACTGACGGCCAGAGCTGTTAAAAAAGAGGATGGATGGCGTGGCTAGAATTGAAGGGGGCTAATGAAAAATAGCTTGTTAAAAGAAGATTGCGAGCATTTATAGCCTCTACCTCCGCCTTATTAATAATATGAAAGCGGTCAATCAAGTTCCTTGAATAGCAAGGAGGAACAGGCCAAGTTTGGCCGAAACCAAGTTGGCGAGCAAAAAATTGGGGAGCATAAATTTCTACCCCTGCCTTGGCATTGGTCCTAGTTAAAATATCATGAAATAACTCCCTCCCGGTTAAAAACTGGATCCAAATGAGCAGAGAGGTGCTCGAGCGTCTATAGTGGAAGGGGGATGCACATAGTTTGGAGTCAAAAAAGGAGGAAAAGGAAAGAAGGAAGGGATTGAATCCAAAGAATAAAAGAATGAAAAAATGTCCCTTCTAGACATATTTATAGGAGCCAAGGGCTCAATAGCTAGCCCATAGCAGCTAGTAGAGGAAGGAGAAATTGATGGAGCACCAAGCAATGGAAAATAGGATCTCAACCACAATTGAGTGAACCAAAGAGGTCCACTACCAGTGGGAGATGCACTATTCTTCAATTGAGTTTGAAGAGAAGCCATGCCTCTATAAAGGGCAGCCAAAAAGAAAGAACATAAATTCAAAGGCCTGCCACGCGCCAATTCGTGCGCTATGGGTAAATAACTAAGGGAGGGCTTTATGCTTGGCACACACAAAACATATTTACAAAGCCAAACCAGAAGAAAAGCCACTCGCTCAGTATGAGAAGGCTCAGCGCTCGAATGATTATGAAGGGTTTGCAGGCTTGAATAAGACTCGGTGTAGTTTTTACCAAACCTTGGGGCGCCACCAGAAACCAAGATACCAGGAAAAATTGTATCGCCCAAAGGTGGTAGATTCACTAGGGTCCCAACATCCCTTAAAGTAATAGATATGGGGCCAAGAGGGAAAATAAAGGTATTATACTCGGAAGACCAAAAACTCAAAGCGATCGAAAAAAGTGCTGAATCAAAAGTCGGGGGTCGAATAGAGATTTTTAACAAATCAGAAATCCTAGCATTATCAAAAAGTGCCTTAGTAGGACCATGGCCCACAAGACGAGCATGCCACCTACGGAAAGCTACATCAGATTTAGGCCAAATGCGAATACCTCTTTCGCGAAGTGGCCCCAGCGGCAGAGAGTTTAGAAATGGAGGGCCTTGAGTACAAGGAAACAGCTGGCCCACCGTCGCCTGTTCGACTGCCTCTGCATTGTTGAAGAAAGGACCTAGGTAGAACTCATTGAGTTCGACATTGGCGGGCGCGAGAAAACTCGGAGTTATGTATGGACGACTCAGAAGTTTCTGAAAGTCATCAAAACTAAAGGAGTCGCCAGCTTGAGATTGTGAAGTAGCCATTAGGGATGAAATGGAGTTTTTTCAGAGTTACGTAGCAGGGAAGCAAAAGATGAATAATAAATCGTGGGAAAGACGCGAAAAAGTGAGGCGTGATTTAATGGTGCAGTGAAATGGCGTGTTTGGGGGTTATAAGGGTTTACAAAACGTCGCACCTTTTCAAGCTATGGAAGAAAACAATGATTGAAATTCTTGGAAATTTTGAATGTTGCTGGAAACACAATGTGAATATGGCAAAATTTAATAATTGGTATTAATTCTGCCATATTGGGGGGTAATTGTTGACACATAAAAATTCAGCCCAAATTGAACAGCCTAAGGAATGAAGCCCAATTGGAGGATCCCCAAATCAGATAGCCCGAAGAACGAAGCCCAATCAAACAATTCAAGATGAAGGCCCAAATAGGGAGGCCCAAGAACGTGGTAACACCATCGCCCAAGTTTGCAAATCGCCCAGAATCTGAGCGAATGGAGTGCCATGCAGTCGCCCAGAGCTTTTACTCTATTCTCGCCCAAACCTTCGAGTCGCCCAAGATCTTAGCAAACATAAAGTGTGGTGGTTATCAAGAAGTGCAGTTATCAAAGCAGTTATTAAAGCAGCCCTATCACGTTCCACGATTCAAGGAATTCAATCGAAAACGGTTGAACGACGAAGAATAATGGCAGCAGTTAAAAAAGGCAGTTCCATGACAAGTTGACCATTACGAGGAAAGTGGGCGGTTGTAGAACGATCAAACAGTTTTTAGGCGGTTGATCACAAAGAGATCATCCAGAGAGTATAAAAGGAAGAAAAGACATAGAGCAAAGCACCAAATCAAAAACTCTCGAACAGAGAACATGTAATTTTAATTTCCTTAACTTTGATTTAAACACTTCTTTCAGTAACTCGTATACTTGCGCCCCTTGGAGGCATTCAGTTTTTAATTTCCAATTATAAAGTCATTGCCAATAAAAGAACACCCCCTTTTTGGGACTTTGTCTCAAGAGGTTTGTCCCTTACACAATCGTCTGATCCCTTTTAATTGTTAGCGACGAACTCGCGCGAAACAACTTGACTCAATTTTAATCACACATTCTCTATTAAAATAGTATTAAACGCAAATCTAAAACTTTTCTTTATTTTTTAACCATACATTTTCTATCAATACACTATTCAAAAATGCATTTTTTGTTTTTTTTTGTCAAAAATAGGGCTCAAACAAGGGCATAATGTGTTGACTAAATTGTTTTCACTGCCATTTCATGAGAATAAAGAATATTGATTCATCGACATTGCTAATTTATAAGCCTGGTATGAGCCCGGTTTTTCTAAAACTTATTTTCAAGCACAAATTTTCCCATAAAAAAATTTTACACAACAAAAATTTTTCCATACTTTTTGAATACACATTATACAAAAAATCAGTGTTCAAAAACACATTTCTCCCAAAAAAAGAAAAAAAAATGGGGCTCAAATAGGGGTTAAATATTACTATAAAAAATTATTTTTTGACCGACACAAAAAATTTATTGGTAAATAAAAAAATTGAAGAATTCTTATGTTTATAGAAGTATAAGAGCAACCCAAAGAATTCTCTAAATACAAGATACTTCTATTTAAGAGAGCCAATACTCAAATATAAACCCATTAAACTCTCTATTTTGATCTCTTCTCTCTCTTTTTTTTTTCCATCTATTTTTTATTTTTTACAATAGACTCTCTATTCTTACTTGGCAATTATTAATCTTTAAAAAATAGAAATATTTTTTAAAGCCAATGAATTTTCTTCCAAAATTTTGATAGGATTTCTCCCCTGTTGGCGTTGTGTTTTTTCACAAGTTCTTTACATAAAAGAAGTGAAATGGAGTTTTCGTCATTATTTTGGTCGGAAAGTATACTTGAATCCGTAAATTCTAAGATTTTCAAGAATGCTAACCTTTAATTGCACCTAGATCTAAAACCTTCTT
The DNA here is from genome assembly GCF_002742605.1 of Olea europaea var. sylvestris. Lineage (NCBI taxonomy): Eukaryota > Viridiplantae > Streptophyta > Magnoliopsida > Lamiales > Oleaceae > Olea > Olea europaea. Next base: position 29,105,010 of record NC_036247.1, on the reverse strand, counting down.
AGAAACAAAAATTGGATCTTATATTTTCAATCATTTATTAGATGTGCAAATGACACTATTTATAGATTTTTTTTTTCTTTTGGTCACTTTTTATGAGTTGATGTTCTCTTGTTATTATGTTGGACATCTTGATTACGTCCAATTTATAAGATTATTGTTGAGTTTTGTTCTTTTGTGATGTTAGTCATGTAGTTCTTTGTCATCAATTTATAGTAGAAGTTCATGCCAAATTCGTAAGTATACGGGATTGTTGACATGTAATATTTTGATAAGAGAAGTATCGTCTCACAAGGAATAAATTTTAAAGAAAATTTTATTAATTTGTAATCAAATTCGAACGTACGTAAACAAAAAAATATAATTTTGTCATAATCTAAAATATTCTACGATTTGTTTAAAGATTGTTTTTATGAATTATGGGATGAATGAATTGGACTTATGAATTCAGTTATTGTAATTCTATTTTTAATTCTAGGCCTATGTGATTTAGTGTAAATTATATGTTCTTGATAATCGATAATTCAATTATATCTAACTATCTCTCTCAAGATAAGTTAAACATATTCTAAGCATGATTCAAAACATTTTTATTCTGAATACATATACAAAGTAATACATTCAATTACACAATTATTTATATGATTGTACACATCATATATTTTATCTCCAATATTTATTGACCTATATTGACATTGCAATATGTTAAACTTCTTGTTAAACTCTCAACACTATAACTAATTACAGTGGTTAAGCAATCAATTAATGCAAAATTCTTGCAAGATTAATAAAAACTTCTTTTGATGACTGTTCATGAAGATGAGACAAAGCTTGATGTCAATATACTGCACAAATACACAAAACAGCTCATCTTTAAATTAAAAATAATTATACAAACGTTTCATCTTTATCCAATATAAGAAAATGTACCTTGCATGTTTTTAATGATTATACAAAAATCATCGCTTGGAGTGTGTATGAGTACAAGAAATCCTGATATTCATTTCCAAGCTTTAATTTTCAAATTCTTGATGTAATTTTCTTGCAATTCCTCACAAGGTTTGATCTTCTCTCCAAAATATGGTGGTTTAGCCCCCTCTTATTAGATTTTGTGATATGAATTGATTTAAGAGGTTAGAGTCAGGTCCCCCAATCTTTACCCATGTTTTGGATTTATATTGGCCATATGTTAAGTGAAAATTGCATGAAAATTAGTTTTCAAAAGAGTTAAAGAGTTTCAATCAAATATGAAAAATTGTTCGTGCCAGTGTGAAGAAATCCATGTGATTGCATGGACATACCCCAATAATCACATATGCCTGATGAATTGGCATCGGTATTTCAAGAAACAAGGGTTGCAATCGCAACTCTTTGCACTTCGCACCCTTATGATCTTCCAGGGTTTGCGTTTTGATCCTCAAATCTTGTCCTTTGTTTAGTTGATTCCTTGCTTTGAGCAATTCTCATATTTTACCTTCTAATTCCATCCAATTGATATCTTGCATTCTTAATTCATCGTTTCTGTTTATAATTTAGTCTCTAAACTTTGGAAATCTTTCTTTTTTGTCATTTTGCATTCCTTTCTTTAAATTTAACTTTTCAAACATCAAGTTTGTAATAACCATGTCAAATAAATAAATAATAGTCAAACCTAAATTTTGGGTCAAGACTCAAGAATGTCACGCTAAGGAAGGAAAAACAAAACCAGAAAAAAAAAAAAAAAGGAAGGTGGGGGAGGGAAAGCAAACAAAATTTAAGAAGTCAGACGGTGGAGTTGGAACTTCTAAACAATTGATATACATCAAAAAGAATCCAAATCCACCTCTTCACACCCTTATCATCTTCTGGATGTTCACATCTTTAAACCTGATCTCTTCCAAAGTAGTACTATATGATCAATGATATTACCAACACTTATAGGTACATTTCTTTCTCTGACTGTCCTTGATTCATTTTCATTTGTAGCTAGCAAGTAGCAATGGAGAACCAAAGCAGCCAAAGAAACCTCGATCCTCTGCATAATCATGGCATTCGTATCACAACCCCTCAAGGCCCAGCTCCACCCAAAATCCGTCGCTCTGATTTTCCCAAAGATTTTATCTTTGGTTCTGCAACATCGGCTTATCAGGTGTGAAGGCTCATGCACTTGTATTTAAATTCCTTGTGTTCTTCCTAATAATTTTGGGGGGGGGGGGGTGTAAGTGTAATGCCCTAGATCCAATCGATTTAGGTTGTAAACGCTTTTAATATATTGAACAAACACTGGGTTTAGTTGGACGAAATTGAAAATCGAAAATATTATTCAATGAAAATGAAAAAAGAGAAAGAAACTTAAATTAATTTAGATGGTCACTTAGCATCTCTACGCAAGGTTAGAATGCTCAACGCACATGCATGCCCCCCTTTTTCTCTTTTTCTGCTCTTCTCTCTGCAGTCTACACTATCGGACATAAATTTATGAGCGAATTTTTCACCCAATACATAATATTATTCAATGCAGCCGACCAATTAAAAATATTAATTGAGTGAAATCTAATATGTAATTCGTTTTCTGGGCCATATGTGTAATATTCGCAGGTAGAAGGTGCCTGGAATGAAGATGGTAAAGGCGAGAGTAATTGGGATCGTTTCACATCGGATAATCCTGGTTTCCTCTCTCTCTCTCTCTCTCACACACACACGCCTCACACAAACACGTGTATGTATGTATCCATTTTTGAGGGATTTTGTTGGGATGGCAGAAAAATTCAAGATCAAGGCAATGGACGTTTGGTTATTAATCACTACCATCAGTGGAAGGTACTTCACCATTGCATGTTTATTCCAACTTTAACATTTGATGGGACTTATTTAATTTAAACTTCTAACGTTCTAGTGTAAATAACACTTGACTTAAATTAATTCGGGAACTTATCTTTCTCGCTTGAAATAAAATAAAATGCTTAATAAGATAGACTTAGACCAAATTATTTATTGAATAATAATGGGAAAATAATATATCAACACATAAGTTCACTTACAGGTAAAAAATTGTTTATAGGTAAGTTTTTAGATGCGGAAAATCTTTTATTTAGACGAATAATAAGTAAGAGCGTTAACTTATGGAAGCTGTTACACTTACAGGGTCTGTTTTATAGACCCTGCAAAATTCCTCACAGTTGTGGGCATTGGCAGTTTTTTTTTTTTCCTTCATGTGAGACTGGCCCCTACAAGTGAGGGGTTGGTAAGATCCCTGTAGGAAATTGTTTTGTACACAGAGCAATTTCTCTAACTTATAAGTAAACATGTAAGTTTAAAATAAAATAACATTTTTTATTGATCTAAGTTAAAAATTAGGCAATTTTTTTTTTTGCACAAATTAAATGTTAAATTTTGGAAATACTAATTTTTTTTTTTTTGAAATAAGGGTGTGTTTGATTGACATGGAAAATATTACCTAGAAAGAAAAATATTTTCCATCTTTTGTGGAAAATAAAAACCACCTCTACCCAAGGAAAATATTTTCCTTAAAAACAAGGAAAATTAGGCATATTTTCAAAAGTTGGAAAATGTTTTCCATGGAAAAAAATAGCAATCAAACACTCAAAGTGAAAATTTGGATGGAAAACTGATATTTTCCATGGAAAATAAATTTAATCAAACACACCCTAAGAGAAAAGTACGTTATCAAACATATTTAGAGACAAAAATTGTTTTAAATTAACTTTACTTCACTTTTTAAAGCTAAATAAAAAAACACTATTATAAATTTTTATTTTTCAATACTTAAACGTTCTTTGATGAGGTGTAGCATAAAATGCTCTATTATAACACTACACTATAATCTACCATAGTATAATCTTTCTAATCCTATCCTCAACAAATCATAATCCATCTAATCTTTCCCCTTAACACTAAATTAATGCAACCAAAGTAATTTAAATTTAATTGTTTTATAATCATATTTTAAGCTCCATTACTTATAAGTTAATAAGTTAAGCTCCAAACATAATAAAAGCATAACTCGAACATAACTTTTTCAATCTAGTTTCATTGGACTTCAATGACGACCCCGTCCTTTATTAATTTCCATTTTCAATTTAGTTGTTGTGTTCCATAGTAAGAAGAAAATATCAAGAGGAATTCTCTTTAATCATTTTCAATAATGTCACAGGAAGATGTTGCTTTGATAAAGAAAGTGGGTTTTGATTCTTATAGATTTTCAATTGCTTAGACAAGAATATTAACGGGTATGTCTGAATGCATACATGTAGTGCATCATTTTTTTAATAAAAAATAATAATCAATCTTTTAGTTGTATTTTAAATTGGTATTTCAGGAGGAAGATTAAGTGTTGACACGAGTACATGTAGTGCATCATTTTTTATTTTTTTTTAATCAAAAATAATAATCAATCTTTTAATTGTACTTTAAATTGGTATTTCAGGAGGAAGATTAAGTGCTGGTGTAAACAGAGAAGGAGTTAATTACTATAATAGTCTTATAAACGTGCTCGTGGCTGAAGGTGGAGCTTTTTATCTTTAACAATTGGTGTTTGTTTCTATTTGAAAAATCTTTCCTTGGATTCTTATAAACTATTTTACAGGCATTACACCTTGTGCAACTATCTTTCACTGGGATGTTCCCCAATGTTTGGAAGAGGAGTATGGTGGCTTTTTAAGCCCTCAGATTGTGTAAGTAATTGAATATTGCATAACTAGGCAGAAATTACTTGGGAGTTTCCAGAAAATGAAAGCAAATTCAAGGGAAAGAAGGATATTTTTTTCAGAAACTGGATTTATTGTACGAAAATTGAGTAAGCTAATGTTGTAGTTAAAAGGTATTACACCGTAAAACTTATTTTCATACATTATTGTATCGCAGGGAAGATTTTTCCGATTTTGCCGAGATTTGCTTCTGGGAATTTGGTGATCGTGTGAAACTTTGGATCACATTGAATGAGCCATGGAGCTTTGCTGTTTCTGGATATGCGTTAGGTATTTTTGCACCTGGCCGGGGTCCAACACAAGATGAGAATGTAACAATAGCTGTCCATCGTCATAGATGTAATGTTCAGGATAAAAATATTTGCGGCGAGGGAAATCCAGGCACGGAACCGTATATTGTCGCACATCATTTGATCCTTGCACATGCAGTAGCAGTTGATATATACAGGAAAATCATTCAGGTTGTTGTTTTTATCTTATGCAAGCAATTCTTTTCACTTTTGAGATTTTGTATTAGTTTATGCAAATACATTTGTACAGAAACTTCAAGGGGGCAAGATTGGGGTCACAAATGTCACAGCATGGTATGAGCCACTCAATAACACAACAGCTGATAAAGAGGCTGCTTCAAGGGCAGTTGATTTTGCGTTGGGATGGTAATTGCCAATTATATTTTGTATATCTTCTCATAAATAAGAATAGCGAATCATTTTACGGAAATGGGCAGACTTTAAGTGAGACATAAAATGACTTCTAATCTAGAATTTCTCTTCCTGGTCGTAAGTCTCAATCCTGTTTTTGTGCTTTTTCAGGTTTGTAGCACCCGTGGTTACTGGTGATTATCCACCAGTTATGAGACGATTACTAAGAGACCGCCTTCCCAAATTTACACAAGAGCAGGTTACTCTGGTGAAGGGATTCTATGACTTTTTAGGAATAAACTACTACACTACTCATTATGCAACAAATGCACCAAGGCACCTGGTGCAAAACCATGTTACAATAATGATCACGAGGTTCAAACATCAAGTAAGTATGAGATATTTTTAAAGTACGTGATGACATCATAAACTTTTTGTGTCAATACACTCTTGTAATGTGGTTCTCACTCTCACATAACACTGTAGCTGCACGTAATGGGATGCCGATAGGTGAACAGGTATGTTTTTCACTTTTCCCTTTCCTCACAATAAAATCAGATAATCCAACAATTTATGCTTACCCATAGAAGAGATTTCAATGATTTATTCTAATGCATTACTGCAACAAGTTTCTAGTATAATTTTAATGTCCTTGATTTTGTCAGGCTGGTTCTAGTTGGTTGTACATTGTTCCAGAAGGGCTTTACAAGCTCTTGGTTCATTTGAAAGAAAGATACAATAATCCCAATATTTACATCACAGAGAATGGTAAATTCACAGCGTCTTTTTAGAATTTTTTTCTACAGAAAATATCTTTTGCTCTTTATCAGTAATAATGCTATTTAATGGATGATTTTGTGCAGGAGTGGATGAATTGAACAATAGAACAACAGTTGCACAAGCCCGGTTTGACTATATGAGGGTTAGATCTCACCATGACCACCTTCTCCAAATTAAGAAAGCATTGGAGTAAGTCATCATTCATATAATTATTGAATCAACCCAAATATTAACTTGCGAAATTGATTGACTATCTCATAATAAAATGAATGTTCATAATTTCGCTTTCGTCTTCAGCCATGGTGTTCGTGTGAAGGCTTATTACCTATGGTCAATGTTCGACAATTTTGAATGGGCCGATGGATACACGGTTAGATTTGGTATTATTCATGTAGATTTTGAGAATAATCAGTTGAAAAGGTTCCCGAAAAGCTCTGCTTTATGGTGGATGGAATTCTTGAACGTGATGAAGGTAAAGAAGCAGATCAAGAAGAAGAAGAAGCACAAGTTCCTTTTGTTCTGAAATGTTATGTTGAATAATGCAAGAATAGATGGATGCGTGCGTGCAACAGTCCCTTTTGTTCGCTTGTAGCTTGTTGTGGGGATCGAAAGCTCGGTTTCTGCAAACGAAAGATTTTGAGTGTGTTCCAGTGTCTATGGTTTGTGGAATAATGCATGTTTGGATGCGTTGTGTTCGTATATAAATGTGTGTGCGAATACTATTGTAATTGATGTAACGAGTTTAGGTTGTGAAATTGTGTCTTTCTGTTTAGAAATTCTATCACTTCAAACGAAAACATATGCGTTGGTCACTTCACTTAATTGGGACTGAACCGTTTTCACTGCCATTTCATGAGAATTAAAGAATATTCATTCATCGACATTGCTAATTGAGTATTACTATAAAATATTATTTTTTTGACCTAAACAAAAAATTTATTGATAATAAAAACATTGAACAATACTCATGTCTATAGAAATATAATAGCATATCAATACAATATATTTCTATTCTAGAGAGTCAATAATTAAAAATAAACTCCATAAAACTCTCTGTTGGTATTAACAGTCCCAATAATTCAAAGAAAGTACAGAAATATAAAAGAACACGAAGATTTTTTCTCCCGAAGGCCCGGATGTCCACCCAAAAGGGCTACGTCACCACGTTGAGCTTCCACCAAAGTGGTTAACACTCTAATCCCCTAGAAACCAGCAATAGAGTATCAATACAAAGTTTACAAACTACAAATCTAAAAAGATCAACCCTCAGACCCTATTTTTTTCCTCACAGATCGAACAGACAGATTAAACCCAAGTAATCGACCCTCACTGTTAAACCAAGAACAAATACAATCTCTACACCAAATACACAAACCAGATCTCACCAAGAACATTTAATGATTCAGAGATTAAAATAAAAAACTAGAGGTTTTTCAAGAGAGAAAATTACAGAGAGCAAAAATGAAAAGCTAAACCCTACGAGTCTCTCGAATGAATGGTAAGTGAAAAGTCTAGGGCCAAGTATAGTGGAACGTCATTTGCATCCAACGGTTCAGCCGGCTCCACTTGACACCATCTGGTCCATCCAATTAAAACAAACTAAAATCGCATTTAGAGGAAACACGACTTTGCACAAGTGGGGGCAAAAACCAGGTCACAAAACTTGGGCTCAAGTGTTGGGTTCCATCATTGGGCCTGAAAGGTGTTAAGCATTTTATTTAACACTCTCTATTTTAACTTTTTAAAATCTAGAATATCAAACTCAATCTCCATTCTTACTTTGTAACTATTAACCGTAAAAAAATAGAAATTTTTTTAAAGCAACAGTAGAATTTTCTTTCAAAGTTTTGCCAGGATTTTTCCCCTTTTGGGAAACTTTTGGCTGTGTTTTTGTACAACTTCTTTGTATAAAATAAGAGAGATGGAGTTTTAGGCATTATTTTGGTCGGAAAGTACACTTCAATCCGTAAATGTTAAGATTT
>NC_036247.1:29069384-29096804 GCF_002742605.1 Olea europaea var. sylvestris | reverse complement strand
GAATGTATTTTGGCATAGTAGATTGATAGAGAATGTGTGGTTGAAAAAGAAAGAAAAGTTTTTTATTTTAGTGTAATATTTTTAATGAAAAATATGTGATTGAAAGAAGATAGAAAAAATGGAAATCGAACACCCCTTAATAGAGTTATTTAGCCCCATTTGAGCCTCATTCTTTTGAAAAAATACATTCTTAAACAGTGTTTTGACATCATTTTAATAACATTTTTCAATAAAATAATATAACACGCAAATTCAAAATTTTTCAAATTTTTTAACCACACATTTCTAATCAATATACTATTTAAAAATGCATTTTTCTCATAAAAAGAATGAGACTCAAATAAGGGCTTAATGTGATAAAATCGCATAATCAATGGGCCTCCAAAGCCGATAGAAGCCCATTAGAAAAGCTCATAACACAAATCAAATCGGGATCACAAAATGAATAGCCAAACTATAATTTACGCATAAATAGTATTGGATATAACAGAAAAAATAAAATAAATAAATCACTCTAATAATACCTTTTCTTAGCCATGTTTAAGATGGAACCATGATCACCAATCTTGACCTTACGTCATTTCTGAATTTGTGCCCTGATCCCCTCATTGTGTCTTGGAACACAAATCACTAGTTTATGCCTTCGCCAATCGAAAACTTTCCTTAGTGATTTCTTCCAACTCTGCAATGGTCGTCCTTCAAGAAGTGCCTCACTGCCAGCTTAGATCAAACAACAAATTAGTGTGTTCTAATAAAAAATAGCCGTTATTTATATCCACGATTGTTATATATTCATCCCACTTTATATCTATTCCTATTAAGATTTAAATTTTTTTCAAGGAATAACTATTGTCATCCATGTCACATTTTAATATTATCCTTATTAAATTTATTTATTTAAACACTATAGATCCATATAATTTTTATATATTCATCTAAGTCTCAATACATTCCTAATACGATTTCAAAATTTATAAACTCACTATATTCATCCCCGTTACATATAACATCAACCTTCTCACAATTTAATAATAATTCTACAAACCAAATATTATAAAATGAAATTATATGAACCAAAAACCCCTTTAATCACTGCTACTCTCAATGTGCATGGACTCCATACATAAAATTATATAATCCATTTTATGGAAAGTAAGCAGATTATTATTATTATTATTATTATTATTATTATTATTATTATTATTATTATTATTATTATTATTATTATTATTATTTTGAAAGTAGTAATTAACAGATTTTAAACTGTACATAATAGAATAAATTAAAATAAAAGTCAACTGAAGGTAAAGAACATAAGGAATTACACCATATAACAATTTATACATCTCTAATTGGGTCACCTCCACTAAAATTACCATTTCTATATCTCTAATCCTTTCATTTTATTCTCTATCTATTATTTACCTTCAATTGACTTTTATTTTAATTTATTTCATTATGTATAGTTTAAAATCTGTTAATTATTACTTCCAAAAAAAGAACTGCTAATTTTTCATAAAATGTGAAAATAGTTTATGATTATTAGAGTTTTAGTCAAACCCAAATTCTAAGAGAACATAAAAATTTCTGAAAGAATTTAATGAAAATAAATATAGTGGATGAATTTAGAATGATATATGTTTATTTAATTTTGTATATGTCCATTTAAGTAAACTTACAAAAGATTAAAAAATATAATATAGTTATCCTTTTAAAGGTGGATATATATATTGTGAATGTAAATAGCGGTTATCTAACCAAAAAAAAAAAAAAAAATCAAAAAAACAAAAAACAAAAAAAACCAAAAAATAAAATAAAATAAAATAAAAAAAACTTACAAGAGCCTTAATTTCAGCAACTAAAATTCAATTGAGACCAAAATTGATTTTGACACAAAGCTTAGACATTTTAAGCACCAATGATATGTGTATGAATTTATGTAGACACTTCTAAAAAATCAAATGGGTGTATTTTATTTAGGATTTTTTTAGAGATTTTTATAAGGATTTAAAAAGTTTAGTGTTATTCAATATAAACTTTTTAAATCCATCTAAAAGTATTGGCACATTCAATTGAAATTTTTATAAACTTCTTAAAAGTTACGATATATTCAATTAAATTTTTTTAAAAGTCTATAAATCACGAAGTATTCAAATTGTCAATAACTTTTAAAAACTTTTATAAAAGTCTTACAGTACAAACTTTTAAGTAGGAAGTAAAAAAATAAAATTTTAAAATTTGTCTCTTATTAACCTCAAACTTTTTGGAGATTTTTACAATAGAATTTTTTAATATATATATCTATATATATTTTTTATTATTTTTTTTCAATATTTCTCGTTGCTCTTTCTTATACACATTATTAAAAAAATTCTATTCCAAGTCCTTCAACGACTATTTCATTGTCGATTACTAAAAACTTACCTTCAGCCACCAATAGTTAATTCTTCTAACCAAACAAATTCTTTTTGAAATCATTTGGCGACCAAATCATTATTGATTGCAAAAATTACCTTCAGCAACCAATTGATGGGTTGCTAGTTAATTCTTCAAAAAAATCACTCATCAAGAAAATTTCAAACGAAATCCTTCAGTGAGCGACCAAATCTTTGTTGGTTGCAACCAATAATTGGTTGAAATTGGTTGCTAATTCATGTGGTACTAGGATATTTATCTGCCTTAAGCGACCATTCAGTGGTCGTTGGTGTTAACATTCAACAATCAATATCAAATGGTTGCTGGAACACATGACAAAATATATCCAGAGCATTTTTTTTGCCTGTCCCTTGATATTTTCTACCTTCAATGACCATTCAGTGGTTGATGGTGTGAACTCTAGCAATCAATTTCAAATGGTTATATATATATATATATATATATATGTATAGCAACCATTCATCAACATACCTTTAAATACACTTTAAATTGATTATAATTATTTCTTGTAGATTTTTTTTTTACTTATTATACAAAGTGACCATGAACTGCTGTCTAAATCTTTGAGTTCCATGAAATATTTGGATTAAAAATTATTTGATCGATTATAAATAATTGGATATACAACACAAATCCCTACCTATTGGGCATGCTGCAGAAAATCCTCATATCATTTGGAAATAGCACAAAATATCCTCGCTTGAAATGTCGTTCATTTTCTCAATAAAAAGTTGTAAAATAACGAATATACCCTCCTATTTAAATAAAAAAAGGAAAAAATAACTAATTGCAATGTAGTCCCATATTTTTCAAAAAATTAAAATTAAAAATTAAAAATCAAAATAAAAATAAAAAATAAAAATCACTTCATCTTCCTCCTTCCTCTCCCCTAATGGATTTTATGAGTCACGGACTCACAGAGGGAGATCTATAAAAAAAATAAAAATAAAAAAATAAAATAAAATTGAACTCCATCTGCCTGTAAGAACAAATTTCCACCTTTGACCCAACTCCACTATTCATACAAGCCCCAAATCGTGAGTGAATGCCTATTGTTCAACTTGAAATTAATCTTTTAATGAACCTATTTTAGAATTAATTCAACTTTCTGTAATCTTAATTCTTTATTATTATTATAATTTTTTTTTTCAATTTTTGGTGAAAATGAAGAAAATAAAGATGGCCGAATTCCATATCAGCTGTGGGGTTTGCACAAAGATTTGAGTTCTCCATTTTCTTGTCGGTTGAAGTATTTTACTGCAACGAAGAAGGGGGTTAAAAGCATTGAAATCAAAGATTTTTAGAATTCATAAAAGGCGGTTTGAGCTAGGGATGACAATGAGGCGGATCCGGGGTGAGGTGGCCCCGTCAAGCATTTTCTGGCCCCGTACTCACCTTATTACCCGTTTAAGGTAGGGCATGGGCTTTACCCTTTTATGTACCGAATTTTATTTTATTTTTTATTTATTTTTTTGTCTCCATTCATTAAAGTGAGACAATAATATAATTATTAAAAATTTCAATTAATTTACATATTTTTAAATGTTAAATTATTTAAATATATTTGGTAAACTAACGTTTTTATTATTTATAGTATTTTTTAGATAATCTTAATTGTCGAATTAATGAAATTTCGTGAAATTTTTCATTTAAATTATTGAATTAAAAAAAAATTACGGGGCAAGGCAGAACAGGGCAGGTATTACGTATCCTGCCCCGAATACCTGATTAAACAGGTAATCCCAGGGCAGGGCCTCACATGCATCGGGTTTGGTGGATTCTTTTGCATAAGTAAGAGTAAGAACTAGCGCCAAGTCACAGCAATCACTCTGTGGAAAGTTAGGCCTGAAGTGCCTGCATCTTCTAAGTGATGCCCAGAATGAGTACTTTGCCCTTGAGATCTATCCAAAGCGAAAGACAAAGGATCGGATTTTTCCCATTTGATTGACGCAAGTTGTGTCTAATAGAAGAGATTCGAAGCGCCCACAAACAATGGAGAGAAAATCGATCTTCCATATTCCGGTTTCTACTTCTATAAACTTTCATCATCCATCGTGGCATCTATTTTCATTGAGTCAAAGATCTGCCTTATTCACTGCCACCATCACTGCAAATAGTGTTGACCTCAAAAAATGTATCTCTAGATGGCCAACATATCCTGAAACCTCTCATGTCCAAACAAGCTGTAGACCTGCACACTCTAACAAATCGTTAGATACACGTGGTCTTTTTCAATGGAGGTGGAGCCGACCTCGTGTACTCCGACGGTTAAGTCAGTGGGAAAAAATGTGTGTTAAGTGTGGGAGAGCTCTTAACGTGAGTCCCAATATAAAATAAAGGAGGTCAGTTTGAGGGAAGATAGTGAATGTAGGGCAAAGGTATAAAGAATCAGAGTCTAAACTTGCATTACCTCTCAATGACACTAAGTGTGAGCTTTATAGTATGGGATAGTGAGTGTGGACTATCAGATGAGAAGACACGTGGCCTCATCCATATGGGCATAACCTCCCATCATGGGAATCAATCGATCATAAGACTTAAATGGTAATACGAACTTTCCTTTCAAAATTAATAGCTTGCGGTGATAGATTCAACCAAACAAGTTGCCTGTGGTTGCAGTGTTAGGGAGTAGTCACTAGAATTGATTAAGAGGATCTTTTGTCAATCAATCTCTTTTAGTGTAGCACCTCCGGTTGGGCTCTTGCATAACGGTTCAGCCTTAAATGTTACAGCTATTATGAGGTCGGACAGAATGTGGGTTCAGTCATAAGAAGCTCGTCCATAGGGGTTCGGCTAGAAGAATATCCCACACAGTCGTCTTCCTGGGTCTGTCTGTCATATGGCATGAGTTCGGGTCTTGCTGGAAAAAGTTATAACAACAATCCCCGAAATTCATGTATAGATATTCATATAGTGCGTGGACTTGAAAAGAAAGAGAGGAGGAAAAGAGTATCCATATAACAATAGTCCTCGAAATCCATGTATGGATATTCATATAGTACGGGGACTTGAAAAGAAAGAGAGGAAGAAAAGAGTATCTGTATAACAATAAGCAAATCAAGTTATTATCAAATTGAACACTCACATGTTGCAAACAGAAGAAGCCTCGAAAAACAGGGAGTTATTGCTCACGGAATTGTGCAATTTCATGGGATTGAAATCGGAGGATTTGAAGAAGAAATGGGAAAGAATGAATGAAGAGGAAAAATTGGTTTTGGCTAAAGGGTTTGTTACAAAGTGAGGTGCTCATTTTCATCCATTGTCCGCCAAATTTGTTTAAGAAATTTGATGAGCATTTGTTTGAAGAAAGTCACCTTCAGTGGTGGCTTCCTACAAATTCTTCCCTAGTTTTGGAATATTGACTGGGTGTTTTCCCTAAATTGATGAGGGTGACGAAAAGAAGGAAAAAGAGGAAGAGTTTCAGAGCGATTGTGGCAATGGTTAATGGCAGAGGGAGAGAAAAGAGGAGAATAAGTGAATTTTGCTCTTTTCATTTTGATTTTTACTTATTTATTTGGGTTCCATTTGTAATTTTTTGAAAAACTTGGGATTATGGTTGTAATTAGTTCATTATTATTATTATTATTATTATTATTATTATTATTATTATTATTATTATTATTATTATTATTATTATTATTATTATTTATTTATTTATTTATTTGAATATGAGGGTATATTCACCATTTCACATATTTTTATTAAAAAAATGGACAGCAAGGGTACTTCACATTGAAGGTTTCAAACATGAATTTTTTATGCTATTTCCAAAACGTATGAGATTTTTCGCAATATGCCCAATAGGGAGTGGGTTTGTGTTGTAAAACCTGAATAATTTATAAACGATAGCTAAATAAGGATGGATTGTTTTCAATGCTCATACGAAAAATTTATGCTTTATTTTGTCATATTATGAGACGAATAATCGATTTGGGTTAGTTGCATTGGGAACGGACCACAGAAATTCGAAACCAAACTAATTTATCCCAAGTTTCATTGTTGGTTCTTTTCATTTCAATTACCGATTATAGCTAAGCTCAAATCAATTAATAGTCAAAAAGTTAAACGGTCATAGATTTTTTAGCACTTTGCAAGTCTAGTAGTCTATGGAGCATTGTAGGACACTGCATTCAATTGATGAAAATAAAGAAGATACAATTTTAACAAAATAACGGAAATGAATAATGTTGGATAACATTATTCATTTCAATATGGATGAAAAATGGACCAGAAAATGAATATATCCCCAAACTTGGTTATTGTTGTCATCCGTGTTATTTGCCTCTGTCGTTTTTTCTAAAAAATTACTAATTATTTTTTCCCCTATTTACTCAAGGTTGAACATTAATTTGAAACATGCATTCATAATTACTATTCATTTGTTATCAACACATTTCGAGTGACTTAGTCGTATTTTATCTAAAAAGTTACTAATAATTTTTGACAAAAAGAAAATTGGGATAGGTAACCTGATATAATATGTATAAAACGTATATTTTCAGAATTACGAAATAATCTCCAACTTTGATGTTAAAAAAAAAAAAAAATCCTACGAGGGAAACTTGAAGTTTCATTTGCATAAAGAAATTACAACAGAACATTATTACAATCACACAGTTACATACATGGCATCGGTCCTCCAGCTAGCGTTACACAATTCTCAAATACATTACTAGCCAATGCCTATTATTCACTTATTCAACAAGTACATAGGATTTTTATTATTTCGTGGGTACATAAAGTACAATAACAAGCTTATTCGGAATTGCAAATTCCTTCATTTCCCACATCGAATTGTCTCAAACCCTGAAAATCACAATGAAAACAAGAAATCAAATGTGAGTGCTAATTGCAATGAAAAATTGATCATTAAACTATAATTGCTTACTGAGTATAGTCGATCAAGATTCTTCCTGCGTCAGGATTAGCAATGGTGGAAAAGGCTTCTTGAGAGAGATCAAGCTGATTATTTCCACATCCTGGGCAACGATCTACAATTGTTACAGTTACTTCCTGCCCTGTGCAGGGGTTTGGTACGCTGTTGGTGCCTCCAGTGCACTTAACCCTGTACCTTCTTCCACAAGCTGCTCCATTATTGTACAATGAAGGGTTGGCAGCAGCTATCACGGTGCCTTTTTCTTGGTAGCCATAGCATGCCGATGCTGCATATAGTTGTATTAATTAACTAATTTATTAGCTTTTAAGCTTTAATTGAATATTTGATATATAATAGTATATAATTAACATATGCAAACATAATACTCCTTCCCATAAAAATTGACTTGTTTTCATTACAATAATATAATTAATATAACTGAAAATATAAATTTTCTTATGTTTTCTAATATACCCAACATTAAATAATTGTTTAAATATGAGTATCTTATAGTTTTTGATAACAAGACATATTTCCCAATAAGGAAAGTGAGGTATTAGTTGGGACAAACAAAAAACGAAAGCAAGCCCATCTTTCTGGGATGGAGAGAATATCTAAATACTTACGAACATAAGGTGGAGTGTAAAAAGTAGCAGTTCCTGATTCAGCAATTGCAATAGAGGTGAGGCATATCAATATGCCCACCATCAAAATAACTCGAATTTTAAAGCTCATTTCTCTATGATTTTTTATCTGTGCAAAAAAGAGAGTATATGTTTGTGGGTATGTTGAAATGCTCTTGCCCTTTTATAGAGGCCAAGTATTGAGCAAAACAATTGTTTCATTGTCAAGCCATTAAACAAATCGTTTGATTAATTGTGCCTTGTATTGTAATACCATACAGTAAGCAGTACTAATTTCCAATTTGCTTCGTACAAGAGATTATGGAAGTGTTTAATTGGAAGTTTTCCATTTATTAAATATCGTAGAGCTCCATTGTTGTCGATTTTATCCCGCAAGTGGACGGATCGTTACAAGTAGTAAAGTGGATTTTTTGAGTCCGGATTATCGTTCCTACGAGGACTATACTTTAGTACTCAATTTATTATTCCTAACTCCTATTTGATGAATATAAATAAATAAAATAAAATAAAATATATATAAAAAATAAATAAAATTTGATTGACCGTGATTTTTAAATCTAACTACTAAAAATCTCGGGAATGCAACAAAAAATTAGTGAGAATTCAAATAATAAATGGAGATTAGGGCAGAACAACTTCGCCTATTGGTCACCTTAATTTCTAATATCGAGATTCATAAAATTAAAATAGTGTTCGATCGAATTCTTCTATTGTATTCAACCTTCCCCTCTCGAGTTCTCGTTGAGCCTATTTAATTAGTTCAATTCCATATCTCTATGCAAATTAAATTTAATTAAACGAAACATTGGTTCTAAGAATTCACACACGACCGCAGCAATCAATAGAGGTATCTCTACACGTTATATTAATTTACCGAATTTTAATATGTGATCTAAACAAGAATCCGCATCTCTACGTAATTATTGTTCACGAAATAATTGAATATTTGGCCAGAAAATTCAAAGCATTAAAAACATAATTAAAATTCACACATAAAATGTAAAAGAACAAAAATTTCAAATAAAAGAAATAAAGGTCCCAAATAGATTACATTGTTCACCCTAAAATTAAATTTAGCTACACATATTATTAAGAGAAAAATAAGAATTTATGAAAGATATCACCAGATTAATTGACGGAATGTGATTAGACTTTTGGAACGTGAATCTCCGTCTTCTACCGTGTCTTCTGCCGTCTTTTGTATCCCTATTCAAGTGTGTAATTAATTTCAGCAGACAGCAATTAATTTTCTTCCCAAGCAGCTGCAATTTTTCTCTATCAATACCCTATTGCAGCTTCTAAATATGAATAATATATAGACTATTGGCTGTTCTCAATTCCCGTGCGTGTCTTCTCAAATATGTGTGTAAATTGTATAATAATGGCTGAATCTCTCCTCAATTCCCGTGCGTCTCTCTCTGTCCAAAATTCTCAACGTTAATTCTCTAAGTATATATATATATATATATATATATATATATATAATTGGCTCCTCTTAAATCATCTCTCTCATTCTCGTTTTCTGTCATGTGTCTATAAATATATTACTTTAAAAACCTAGTAGCCACGCTAGGCCTAGTTGACTAATAAAAGGACTCCTCATCTTCTCTCTCCTCGCTCTTGCGTAAATGTATATCACTATAACAACTCCACAACCTACCATATTTGACTACAATTCAAATGCTTAATTGCAATATTAGCCCTCAAGTCCTCAATCTTTCAATATAATAAATTTCAGTCATTGATCCCTTTTATTCTTGCAACCGATGTATTCTTTGGTTCAATTCAAGTCCTTCACTTCCCAAAATATGAAATTTGATCTCCAAATTCTTCGATCTTCGATTTGTGGTCCAGATCAACTATTGAATTGTTACAACTTGGTCCCCAACTTTTGCATTTGGCCTTTTTTTGCTTCATTCCTTCAATCCCCTTTTCATTCATAGAATTTACCTATTAGAAATAAGAAACAACAATTTAGGATATAATTTGTCAAAAGAACTATCAAATATATTTATTTTAAGGTACCAAACAAGTGTATAAAATACACTTATCATCCGTGTAATCTAGAAATCCAAAACGACGATTTCAAGTGAGAAAATCTAATGGACTGGAGTTAATTGAATTGAAAACCAAAGCATTCCACCATAAATTCTTTTTCCTCCTTTTCAAGAGCTAAATTCTACCGAAAATGGTCTTCGCACTTTAGTTTCTTGGTCTAGAAAATGACTTCTAGTAGGAAAAATTCGGAAAATGACTTCATGGTTGCTGTCAATAACAGAAACCTGGAAAAAATCACGACCAATAACTTTGATATCAATTATTGAGAAAATAAAATGAATATTTTTATGTAGAAAAAGTCCAAAAAGTCTTATGTTATTTATTACACGTGTGAGGTTTTCTAAGTAGTAAGAAGAATCAAAAGTCTTTGTCATAAGAATAAGAAAAGTCTATAAGAATAAATTCGGTAGCAATTAATACAATTAATTAAAAGTCTTACTACCAATTAATACAATTAAGAAAAGGAAAAATTGTAGTCGAGGTACCAAACCTTTCATTTATTAGCAGACTTTGCTCAAACCTTCATTTTTTGCAGCGAAGATCCCAAACCTTTCTAAGATGGGTGTGTCGCTTGGTCACCGATATACTACATAAGAGTAGAGTGGTATGAAATGTCGATTTTATTGTTATATATCTATATATGGAAATTACACTATCTATAAATGGAAAATCGACATTTCATACCACTCTTCTCTTATGGAGTATATCGGTGACCAAACGACACACCCATCTTAAATCCTCTTATATCTCAAAGGATTTCATCTCTCTTTATATAGAACCCGAAGGTCCACTAGCAATCCATGCATATTTAATTGCATATAAAAGCGTATAGAAACGAAAACAACTTGCACATATGTATCTTACCTCGTTATTGAAATATATAAAAAATTATTTGAATGCACGTTCCAAAATTCCTTCCTCTACTCTGGTGAAAGATTATTGATTAACTGTAACAGTTGATGCAATAAACTTTTTGATAAAAAATTGCTTTTTTGCTTGAAATAGTGTTTACTTTCAACCTGACTTTGCAGGGTTTAAATAGGACAGAGTCCCTATGAAGGTGAAATTGCAAAAATACGTGCATGCTTGCTGTAGTTTATCAATAATATGTCATAAGCCAAAATCTTTGAGTATAATTACATCATCACTATTTTTAGATAAGTCTTAATCATTTATCAAAATAAGAAAACGTGAGATAGTGATAGATGATTGGGTTTTGAATTGTTTTAAATTAATTATTTCTAGCCAATAGGTAAGGTAATTATCACATTTACTGCAAAAGGATTGGGATGGCCGTGTCCCATAAGCAAAATGTATGATTTGTTTCATACTATTCCAACTATAAATTTTGAGATTTTCTACTATTCTAATTTAATTGGTTAACAATAAAGTAACTAGGAGTTCCGGTGCATTACAATTGGCCTTTTATCCTAATTGAAAAGTGCAAAATTTCTACCCGTGTCAAAACATCTCTATCTTTTCCCAAAATTAAGGTAAATAAATAATATTAAAATAAGGCTACTTGACAATTCTTATCAATTCTCAAGACCAAAGCAATAAATCATATAAAGGTACCTTATCTATCATCTACCCTGCTCATGTCAAGTGATTACTTATCCTATGAAAAGTAGAGATAACTGTTCCCAAAAAAAGCACACTAGATGTATGTTAGGCTATTCCTAGTCATCCTAATCATGTGACAAGTATAATTTTAATTATGCTTAATCTTGCATTATCAATATTATTTTATTCTAAGTGCATAAACGATATTATAGTAAAATATGAAAAAAATGATAAATAAATTATGCGAGGTGAACATGCTTATTTCATAACAAGAAGCAATGCTAAAAATATGTCATTATATTTCATACCTAAGATCAATTGGAGAGTAGTCGAATGGTGAGTGCCACGTGCCAAGTATTCTTATAAAAATTTACTTTACTCTTTAAGCTCCTAATTTTATTTAGGATACTTTGACTATAATTATTTATGAACTTCTTAGAATAGAAAAATGTCAAGGAAGAAAAAAAATCCTTAACAAGTATGATTATTTAAAATCACTTTTAAACACTTATTTAAATACAAAAATAACTATTTACATTTAATCCTTCAAAAAGAGCAAAGTTTATCACAGAAATGTGCCTGCTTCTTTTTTAAATATTATTTTTTGCCTCATCGATTTGAATAACGCGCAATCAAAAGGCTTTCAGATGAGGAGTGGGTCACAAACGGACCGCTTAAATCTTAAGCTCTTCTTAGACAGTTTAAGTCTTTTTGACAAAACCTTTTAATTTTTGCAATTATTCAATTAAACAAAACTCAAACAATAAGTCTCATGTGAAATTTCTTAAAATATAAATTTTTAAATTGGTACATTTTTAAAACACTCCCAAAGGCTAAAGTTAAAACACACAAAAATTTATTGCATGTGAACTTTAAATCATAGGCATTAAACCATAACAATTTAAATTCAAAACTATTATTACTCGAAATCAATTTAAACAAATATTTATTCTTCAAAGTAAAAGAATTCTTTTGTCTACAGAATCGATTTTATAAACCTGGCTCTGATACCATACTACAACGTCCCAATTTTTTATAAACATCGGAATGTTACAAAAAAAAAAATTTCACTTTTCTTTATTTTAAGTGCAAAGCTATAAAAATAAAATTCTTCATTAAATAAATAACTGTAACATTTAAAAATTTAAATTTAAATTATAGAAATCGTATTTAAACATAACATAAACTCCTAACTAATTCAACTAACACATTTTGAACAAAATTAAACTAATTGGTAAATTTAAAGACGACAAACTTATTTCTTTTTCTTTTCCTTTGATCCACTTGGTAGTTCACATCACCATTTTGCTACCGTTCCAATCGACCCGAACTAACATGTAAAAATCAACCCAAACTAACCTGTAAAAATTTGTAAGAGTGAGTATTCAAAAACTCCCAGTAAGATACGTGCAATTTTCATATACAAATATATAACGAAAAAATCTACATTTCATACCACTCTCACGTTATACACTGGCCAATATGATTCATGCATTTCATGTTAATTATATTGTCATTTGCATCAATTTCCTAATTAGTTTCTCTTAAAACGATGTATTCGATCATCGAGGCCTTAAAATCTTTACATAGTGGTAATATTCGACTCCTCAACCTAGGTGGTGAATTTTATATTGAGCTATGATAGAAAATTAGGTTAACTAAATGTTGGAAATTGGTTTGGTAAGCAATAAAAAATCGAGAAGGTTGGAAATTAGTATCGACAAAGGTTCATCTTTCATTCGGTTGATCGAGGTCACCTTAAACCCTAGTTAGGTAATTGACATATTTTGGACATGAGACATAAAGGAACATGATCATGATGCGATAATATATGTCTCATATGACATTATAAATATTGAGGTGCGAATTGTGAAAATTAATCGAGAATCGGGCATCAATCGGGTAAGTAATCAAATGAACGGTTGAGAAATTAGTTCAATAATATATTGTGGGATCTTAGGGAAAGTAAATTGGATTGTCAACACATTAAAATATGTCAAGGATACTTGACTTGCGTCTACAAAGATAGATACAAAATCAGATTTTTACTACAAGTGACCAGCTCATGCTTGAACACTTAGTGCTAGGGGTGTTTGTCATTTTAACAATCAATTACTTCAACCTTAAGGCATCAATCTCATATATACTCCCTAAGAACTTAATATGGGATGGATATAAATCTTAAAAGTCACAAACGTATCCAAATGTAATAGGAGAAAAGTCAAGTGTTGCTGCAAGGAAGACACCTCATACTTAACTTGTAAGTTGTGAGGACTTGTCAATCTAACATTTAATTCCTTCAACCTTAAGCCTCCAGCACTTCTTCTAAACCATTATCTCTTATTATAGAATAGATACACATCTTCTAAGACACATATGGAATCGTTTAAGGGAAGGAAACGTTCAAAGTTGGCTGCATAAATCCACCTCCTGCTTGGACAGCTCATACTTGAGGATATTTGTCTTTTAATTACACTTTCCTTCATCCTTAAGCATCATTCATGACTCCAATCCTTGAGTCTACTTATATATCTCTTAGATAAGACATTTAAACCTCCAAATATATCCCCAAGTGACCCCGAGTGAAAGAGAGAACAAAGGAAGCAAAGAGAGATAGAAAAATAAGATTCTGGGATTGCAGTTTGTAAAGGTTAGTTTAAGTCACAGTTTTGAAGTTTTTCTTTAGTCCTTTTGGGTGTTTTATAATATGTTAAAACTCTAAACTTACTTGAGGTTAAGTAGAAGGGTTGTTGATGATTTTATGATGGCAAAAGAGAGGGGTAATCAAGTACAAGAAACTAGAAGTATGTAAATGAATGTTGTTATATGGGAGTTAGAAGGATAGAAATGGTCTTCTAATAGCCTAAAATCTAATTGGTGACGTGCTAATAAAAAGAAAATCGAAAACTGTCACAATGAAAACTGCCTGATTTTGGTGTCGTGGAAATGGACTATTTTGATGCCGAGAACACTTTACTTGTCACGACTTTAGAGCATTATGACCTTCACATATATGTTATAAAAATGTGGTAAAAATTTGGGAGTCATTGGATATAGATAAGGGGGTGAAAAAGGATTGGAAAAGTAGTTGGAAGGTGATGAACCTGAAAAAGAGATTTTGTCAATTTTCTTGTTAAATGTGGTTTCAACCTTTACATATCCATTAATCATCTCTTGGGCCTAGAAAATAGACTCTAAGGAGTACTAGGTTGTCGACAACAATTGGATGACATTGATGTTCATGATTTGACTCGAGAAATAGCAAGATTTATGGTATTAGTTTGTAATGCCATCTGTAACTTGAAATGATGATTTTGTCTAAATTATTTTGGTGAGAATGGATGTATTTTGGGATTTTGTATGTTAAGATTATTAAATTAAGGATTGTCTTTAATATTAAATGGTAATTTGGTAAATTGATCTAATCTCCATAGGAACTTGCACACACAAAGGTGAAAGGTAAGTAAAAATCTATTTGCAACTACGATGCAAGAACCTAGTAATTGCGAAGTGGTAATATCAGAAGATTTACATAGCTTCGATAAGAAGTTCATTGTACATCATAGGATGGTTATGATCGTTGAGTATGAGGTTGCGGAACCTATTGACATTGATCTTCATTAAATACGTCATTCATGAGCATTTTCATATGTTTGCATGACATGTGATCATGGTTGAAAATTCTATATGCGAAACATTATTTCAAAGTGAGTTTTCTTTATAAATGATTTATTGACCACTACTAGGGCATCGAGGCATGTGAGGCATGCTTATGTGATACGTTTGGCATTGCGGGTGATACTTCCTGGGTGATTGCAAAGTTAGACAAGGGTGGGCCTTTTGGTGATCACGGGAGGGTGGACCACTCAACTGTGCCCTTGTGATATTATGATTATTGGCGCTGTGGGGTGGGATACTTCTTGGGTGATCATAGGGATAGTTAGGGGATGGGCCTCTAGTTGTCACGAGAGGATGGTCCACTCGCCGGTGTCGATTTCATATTGGCCATTTGATTATTGATATTGATATTATGCAGAGCTTTATCTGGTGCATGGTAGGTGGGTCAAGAGCCCAATAAAATGAAAGGTTTTAAATGAAAGGATTTCGAGTCGATTTTGATGAATATTGGAATATGATGCTTCCTTATCGTAATGTTTAAAGTAAATTGTATAGTAGCATATATCGTTATCATTCATGTTCATGACATGCATGATTTTTGCTTACTAAGTATTGACTTATGTAGTTCTTGTATTGTAGGTGAGCCTGGAACTACATAGAGAGCATCGCTAGCTGTGGAGCTCTTACGAGATTTCAGAATTCGATTTACATGGATGACGACCTGTAGGGTTATGTTGTGGGCAGTTATTTTGAACTTATAGCCTATTGTGTTGTATGTTGGGGATCATGTGTTGTATATCTTTTGATATGGCATGTAGACTTGTTTATAATATCATAATATATATGTTTGATTATGGTGACATGATTTTGGTTTAGAGACATAGCTTATGTCGTTTTATCAGGTGAAAAAAAAGAAGAGAAATTCTATGTCTAGATCGAGTCATCAATTTTATTCCCACACAAGTTAATGAATAGTTATGTATATGAATGGGGTGGAGTATATCGATAACCAAGAGATACACTCATCTTAGGACCTCTTATATCTCATAGGATTTCATCTCTCTTTATATAGACCCGAAGGTCCACTAGCAATCCAAGCATATTTAATTGCATATAAAAGTATATAAAAACGAAAACAACTTGCACATATGTATCTTACCTTGTTATTGAAATATATAAAAAAGTATTTGAATTGACGTTCCAAAATTCCTTCCTCTACTTTGGTGAAAGATTATTGATTGACTGTGATAGCTGATGCAAGAAACTTTCTGATAAAAAATTGCTTTCTGCTTGAAATAGTGTGTATTTTCAACCTAACTTTGTAGAGTTTAAATAGGGCAGAGTGAAATTGCAAAAATACGTGCATCCCTGCCGTAGTTTATCAATAATATGTGATAAGCCAAAATCTTTGAGTATAATTATATCAAACTATGTTTAGATAAGCCTTAATCATTTATCAAAATAAGAAAACGTGAGATAGTGATAGATGAATGGGTTTTGAATTGTTTTAAATTAATTATTTCTAGCCAATAGGTAAGGTAATTATCACATTTACAGCAAAAGGATTGGGATGGCCATGTCCCATAAGCAAAATGTATGATTTGTTTCATACTATTCCAACTATAAATTTTGAGATTTTCTACTGTTCTAATTTAGTTGGTTAATAATAAAGTAACTAGGAGTTCTGGTGCATTACAATTGGCTTTTTATCCTAATTGAAAAGTGCAAAGATTTCTACCCGTGTCAAAACATCTCTATCTATTCCCAAAATTAAGGTAAGTAAATAATATTAAAATAAGGCTACTTGACAACTCTTATCAATTCTCAAGACCAAAGCAATAAATCATATAAAGGTACCTTATGTACCATCTACCCTACTCATGTCAAGTGATTACTTATCCTATGAAAAAGTAAAGATAACTCTTCCCCAAAAAAAAAAAAAAACTTGGCAGGACTTCCAAATTTTAATTAAATTCGAAAATTAATAATTTTTTTCAACATCTTCTAACTAAAATATCTTAGAGTTGACTTATTTAAATTGACTTTTTCTCTAGCCTAGTATACATAATTAATTATGAACTATCCAACTAGTACAATATTGATATATTTATACTCACTCTATTAAAATTTAATTATTTGACCCAAATAAAATATAATTTTAAAATATTTTTCATTTTAGTCCTCAACTTTAAAATGTAAATATATAATATATGTAAAATAAATAAATTTTTATTCTAAAATTTTCGAGAGGTTACGACAAATCTTTAATTAATTTTGTGAGAGTGAAAAAAGTTTTTTTGTTTTTTTTTAAATCAATTACAAAAGTCTTCAAATTACGTAACCTAAATAGAAAGTCATCTAACGAGTTCCAAAAAGTCTATTATGATAAGAAATTTTTTTCTCCTAGGAAGAGAATTTTACTATTTTTATCTTTATTTTTCTTATAATTTTTATGTCTTTTTTTACAATCTTTAGGAACTTTTATCAAGAAATTCTGACACTGAAAGATAAAAAGCTCAATGATTTGCTTCTTGATCCGTAAAAATGAGTCACATCTATTTCTATCTAGTGCGAATAATATGTGGCTTTCTATAACAATTATTATACAAATTTCTCGATTTTCTAAACAAATATCAATAATTTTTTTAAAACTTTCAACTGAAAAACAAAGCAAAGTAGATGATGTATAATGTTCTAATAGCGTAAAATATTAGAACTAAAAATCAATATGTTTGTAAGGACCTTACAGTACTTTATTGTTCAATCAATTAATTTCTTCAGCTTTTTTTATTATTTTTATTTTTATTTTATTTTATTTATTTTTTATAACTCTCTCTTAACTTTTTTCTTAACCTTCAAAGAAAAGCTTAAGACTATAATTAAAAAGATTTTCATCATGTTTAAAAAGGCTTAAACAAACTCCCAAAATCGGGATACAAAACAGCCGGCTGAACTCAAAGGATTATTTTATCTTTTTAATCATGGAATCCAAAATAAAGAGGTTAAGAGCGTTATACTTAAAAAAAAAAAAAAAGAGATAATTTTTTGAATAAATTAATTGCTTACTTAGTGTTGACCGTTGTTCCGGTTGAGCACTCTCTTTTCTTTGTTTGTTTCTGTCTGGTAGGCAGATTCACATCTCTTACAACTGTTTCCTCTATTAGGCCTTGCCTGAAAAATAAATAAAGTAGACGAAAATTATAAATAAAAGTGTGAAAAGAAATTACTCAAATTTCAAAGTCTTTGAATTTACAAGGATTATGGAAGTGACTTTTGAATACAAGTGTGAGAGTGTACTTTTTGTTTTTCTCGGTGTGTGTTTCTTTTGAGTAGTATAAGTATTTATAGATGCTGATACATCACGTTTATTATTTTGCTATTGTATCCTTTACAAGTGTACGATCTATAATTAAAGAGAAAGTAATAAATACTGTACAACTTTATAGGTGTGCAGTTTTAAAATGATTGTATGAAATTATTGGCAACTATTTTCTTCATTCTGACAACCTTATTTTCAGGCTTTGTCCTTTTGTTGACTTTGCTTGATAATTGAGTATAATTTTTCTTAATGTCTTTTCATCTTTCTATCTTTGGGTTTTCTTTTCTTCATTCTCAATTATTGCATCTATTTGTCCATTATTTAAATGTAAGCTTCTTCTAGCTTTGAATCTATTTCATTATCTTTTTCGTCTGGTATGTATTCTTCTTCTTCTTTTTCTTCTTTTGTATCCGATTGAGTTTCTGTAAATTCTCCATTAGTTTCTTGAAACGCTATCATATATAAATTCTTCTGCTCGATATTTGGTATTGAAATTTTTTTTGTTTTGATTCTTATGGCGAGGTGCTCTTGTCAGAAAATAACTAAGTTATTCCACTATGCTACTAGTCCAAAATCGTTACTTTGGACTTTCATCATTGCTGCGGTTTTCAAGATCCGTCTTTCATAATCAATTGTCTAATTATTATTTTAATATTAGTCTTTGAAAAGGTCCTGAATCTTTTGGCTCCTCCATATGTTAAACTGTGATGATAGGTTGGGATTAGAATACCATTATTTACAATAAGGGGTCTTGAAATAAACTGAATCATCAAGGGATGTTTTTTTAATTGATCAATAATCTATTTAAACTTTGGTGGAAAAAAATCTAAAAGATTTGTTTAATGTATATATAGTATCTATCATGCCAAACTGTAAAGCTGGGTAAAAAAAAAGTCTTCTTTCTCAAAAATTGTATAATCAAAAGAAATTGTGGGATAATGGTGCTTAAGAAAGACTGAATTTTAGCTAATTCGTATTTGGGGCCATGTTTAAGGAAGTATCTATTTTCATTATTATAATAACTTAAAATTTGAGCAAAATCTATAATTTCTTGTACAACTGAATTCTTTATAAAACTTTGAACAATATTGGCACAATCACCAATTTTTTGTTTCAATTCATATAAAGTCTTTTCTTGCCCTGTAATTATAAAATTAGTTAGTTCAATTAGTCTTTCTATTTTATCAGAATAGTTTCTACTTGTAAAAGCAATGTCTAGAGAAAGAGGTCTTTCAAGAGTATCTTTAGAACTAAGCCCCCATTTGGTACTCATTTTTTTCTCTCTTCTTTTCAACCACACATTTCTTATTAAAATAATATTACACATAAATCAAAAAAATTTCATTATTTTTCAACCACACACTTCCCATCAAGTTACTATTCTAAAATGCATTTTTACATAAAAATGTATATCAAATACCCCCTAAATCTTTTTAAACTATCTTGTAACTGAAGAATTTCATTTTGATATTTACTAATAGTCTGCTGGGATGAAGAAATTTCATCTTCAAGGATTCGTAATTTTTCTTCTAATGAATACTTTCTAATATGTAAATTTCTAACAATTTTGGTCATAATTTCACAACTATCACAAAATTGTATTGATTAAGATGATGCTTGAGAAGTAATGATTTGCATGGTCTGTCTAACTCTTTTAGGTATAAAAAAGTTAAATCCTATCATTTATCTACAAAAATTTAAAGGTTCTTCGAGTGTATAAAATCCGTTGAAAATTGGTCAGGAAATCTTTCTACTTGTTGTATTACTTTTGGCCAATAATTATATATATCAGGCTTTCTACCTTTAATTACTGCAAAGAAACTAAAATTTTTGCTTTCTACTTGATTGTGAATTTGTCTAAAATGGTTAGCTAAGGCATTAATGCTATCTAATTTTTGTTTAGAGTCACGTGCCATCCAATAGACAACACTTCCTTTCTAGCAATCTTTTTAAATTATTTCATTCGAATCAAATATTAGATCCTTGAGGGGGACATTCTTAGAGTGACATTCCTAAAGTTCATCATCCTTTGATCCATCTACATCATGAAGATAATGAGTTAAAAAATTAATAACTTACCTACTTAAATTATTTGCTAAAATATTATTTTTTCCATCTATATGTTCTATATTAATTTTATAACTACATAATATCTCATATAATTTTAACCATGTTTTATGTCTTATTTTATCAATTTGTCTTTTTGAAAAATTTTACTATAGCTTCATAGTCTGTTCTTATTGTAAACTCGATATTTAGGAATAATTTAAAACTTTCTATGCTGTGTATGATGACCATTATTTCATAATCTAAACTAGTTAAATATTTTCCTTTTATCTTATTTTTTCCACTAGCATATCTACAAATTCTCTCTTCCTTCTTATCACTATATCTATTTTGTTTGCAATATAAAATTCCTCCGCATCCTAATTCACATCTATCTGTTTCTATTATCTTATACTCACTATCTAATGGTAATTCAAATGGTGGTAAATTTTTAACTTCTTCTTTTATTCTTTCAACAAGTTCTATATCTGATTGATTAAAATATGTTTTGTTCTTTATTATATAATTTACTATACAATGGTCATATTTTCCTTTCTAAATCTTTGATAAAATATCTAGTATAATTTAATATTCCTAGAAATGCCTGTAATTTCTTAGTTTCTTCAGTTTTTTGTGAAAATTGTAAAATTGTCTGTACTATGCGTGGCTGTAGCTAAATCTTTCTTTCTCCTAAAATTATTCCTAAAAATTCAATTTTTTGTTTATTTATCTCCATTTTCTTTTTACTTATAATTAAACCATTTTCTATAAATTTATTTAAAGCTATCTCTAGATGTTTTATATGTTCTTTATAATCTTTACTATATACTAAAATATTATACACACACACACACACATAAAAACAAATGGAAGAGAATTAAATATACTATCCATCTTTCTTTGAAAAATAGAAAGTGCGTTTTTTTAATTCAAAAGACATGACTAACCATTCAAAATGTTCTAATGGAGTACTAAAGGCTTTCCATGGAATTGAATCTTTTGCCATTTTTATTTGCCAAAATCTAGATTTACAATTAAATTTAAAAATGTCTTGCTTTTTTGTATTTTGTTTATTAGCATATCTTTATCTGATATCTTATATCCATTTTCTACAATGTTATCATTTAATCTTTTATAATTTATAACCATTCTTTATTTTTTTTTGTTTTTATTTCACTATAATTTTTAACCATAAAGGCTGCTAATCTGTGTGGACTACTAGATGGTCTTATTACTTTTAAATCCAACAATTCTTTAATCTGTATATTAAAATTTTCTATATCTTGATTTGTATGTTTTATTTTTACTGTTCTAATTTTTATATTTTCATTTATAATTTATAATTTAGCTTTTATTTTATTTTTATCCCAATATTTTATAGGGTCTTTTCCTAATATTTGAATTCTTTCAGCTAATTCTAAAATTTTATCTATACTGTTTGTTTTAGAAGATGTCTTATTAAAAATTATATATGACACGATATGATGTATATGATTGCAAACAAACAACAATTTAAAATGTAAATAATTAATTAGCAGAAGAATGAATTATTTTATTCGATTGATGAATATGAAGAAAACAAATACAATATTATATATTTGAATAATACAAAACTTGTGAAAAGAGTCTAATATTTATAGCGATGCATGCCAAATCCTAAAAATAGCACAAAGATGGAAACAAGATAAAAAATAATGTAGAATAAATGAAATAATATTTTTTCCAATTAAAGCGGGTAGAATAAAGAAGATAATTTTTTCAATAAAAGTGCGCGCAATAAAGGAAAATTTTTTCCCAAAAAAAGTCCAACCTAATTTGGGTCAAAAAATTCCAACATCATCAATCCTTACATGATGATATAGCTAGCTATTGCTATTTTTAAAGGATTGGTCACTCTCAGTTAATATACTTCATGGTGAAACATGTTATTCATAGAGATGGGAGTAAATATTGTCCACTTGTTGTACAGGATGTCTCGTTATGTCGCGGATGTAGGCCACTTAAAAGATTTGCCAAATATAGGCATGCTCCCTTTAAATCAAATGTAAATCAAATTGCACAAGGTCATATTTAGACATCTTACATGCTTGTTTTATGAGGAAAATACTTTATGAAAGAAAGAAATATAAATAAATAAATAGATAATTTATTTTTTCTCAAGTTTTTATTATTCATTGTTATTGCGTGGTTAATCCACACTTAGTTTTCCGTTTTATTATTTATTCTTCAAAAAATAAATAAGTACAATTTAGTAGCACATCTTCCATGTTATGGGTGTGTGTTCTTATTTAATATATCATCCATCCTATAAAGATAGACTTACTTTTCTTTTTTGTTTGTTCCAAATTATAGACTACTTTTCCTGTAGAAAGTATAATTAATGTCTTACTTTTCTGATATACACTTGCTTAATGTGTTTTGTTATCAACAAATATGAACTATCATTATTCTAGGGGTATATTAGGAAAAATATAAGGAAAATTCATAGTTCCAACACATATTAATTAAGTTTTCTTAATTTGTGTGAAAATGAAAGTAAACCTTTTTTATAGAGCGGATGAAGTATTTACTATTTGTATAATAGACAAAATTCTTTTAAGGTTGCATCCGGAAATATACGAATATTGTATATATAATTAGTTATAGATTTGCTCCAAACTCAATACCAAAATAAGTCAAACTCGAAAAAGAAAGAAAATATATGCTTGCCAAAGTTTCAAGTACAACTTGATGAGTACTACGGAGAAACTTTAGGATTGCCTTCAGGTCATGGCCAAGTGTCATAATTAAGTGGAAAAATACATAACAACTACACCATAAAAATCACCTTTCATAACAAACAAACTCTCTAAAAACTTTCATAAATCAGGTAGTAAATCAAATTATTAAATATATAATTATAATATAATAAACACTAATTCTCTTTCTATATCAATTGACATATTAACATTATATCCTCATCCCATGGACACACCCATTCCACCCCACTCCCCCCACCCCATCCCAACAACCTCATACACCGTACGCTACCCCACTATATAAATCTCCAAAAATTCAAATCTTTCTACACTCCCACTCTTACCTCACTATAGAAAACTCCAAAAATTAAAAATGCTCTCTCTTTGTACCTACACACACACACACACACACACACACAAAAGTTTTGCAGGTGGTGGTTGTGAGGTAGCACTATGTTTAGAAAAATTGATCTACATGGTGATAGTGATAGTGCATTGCAGGTGATGAAAGTGCATTGGAGTTGATTTGTTTGATGGTAATGGTGGTGGTCTTGGTGGGGTTGTAGCAATGTTTTAGGTACTATGGTGGTAATAATGTTGCGTTGTAGGTGGCCAAATTTGTGATTAACCGTGTTATTTATGAGCAGATTTATTATTTGTGACTATACCTAAATTATTTGTGACTAACTATGATCAAATTTATCTTTAGCGTAACCATTTGCGACTAAATCAATTTAATTTGTAACTATATGTAACCAAGTAACTAACGTGTGCTATTTGTCAAAAATTGTGATCAAATTTATCTCTAGTGTTACAAATCATGATCAAATTTATCTCTAGTGCGACTATCTATGACATATCAATTTTGACTATGACGGTATGTGATCAAGTCACAATCAATCATAATTAACACCAAATTGGTCATAACCAGTCATAATGAACACATATTTGTCATAGATGGTCACCACACAATCAAATCTGCACACACTATAGACTAGCACCATAATTCAGCCCCAATTCTTTTGAAAGCTTAGACACATCACCACTAAGCACTCTAACATCCATTCCAGTAGCTTTTTTCACATTCGAGAACTCTAAGTTGAGACCTGACACAATTAGAAGGCCAAGCTTCCCGCACTTGGCATCATCATTTATAGATGACTTGTTATTGTTGTTCCTACTATAAAAACGAGCACTGTCACTTCTTATTATTTCCTGAACAAGAAAATGTAAAAGTTTGGTTTTCTTATTGACCTCTTTAACATCAACGAGCTTGAGGATTGTGTCTAACTTAAAGGCATGTGTATCACCCCGATTTGTACCAACATTCATGCGATTTCTAGTCTTCAAAACGGTTTCTAGAATAACCAGCAAGTTGGCTGTTCACTCCATTCATAGGAGAATAATCACCAAAACATAGATTACCATACATCTACTGTAAGGGGCCGCATGTTTGGCTCCTTCTAAACACACATTGCAGCAACAACAAAAAGCTTGGTATAATCCCATTTTAGCACCATTGATAATAAGGATCCAGATCCGTGACCTATGAACACCCACATGATTTTGAAGCTACCATGTATATTACCTTCGAAGTTTTTAACATAAGTGCAATCCTTTGAACCAGTGCAAATCAAAACCTCCACGTTCGATGACGATGGAGGTGACCCATTGTGCCATTGGTGATGGGATGGGGTGATTTTTGGAGAAAACCTGAAAAGAAAAAGTGAATGGAGGGAGAAATTGATTGGAAAAAATATGAACTTCTTAGGCAGGTGGGTAGATACATGGGAAGAGGTTTGGGAATGATGGTTTTTGGAAGAAAACATGAAGAGAGGAAAGTAGAATGAAGTGGAAAATTGATTTAAAGAAATATGCCTTTTTGGGGGTAGGTGGGGAGGATGGTGGTGTGGATGGGTAAGGTTATGAAAAAACTTGATTTTTGAAAACAAATTCTTTAACACCTGATTTATGAAATATAAAGTTTAAAAGAAGGTTTTGAGGTAATTTTTTCATAATTAATCGGTACAAAGAGAAGCAAGTGTAAAAATTTGTAATAATTAAGTTTGACTCATTAATATATGTTATGAAGTTCAGACATAGAATAATGCAACTTAGAAAGTGGTTAAGTTGGTTGTATGAACAACTTTCAATGATGTACCATTTTTTCTCAAATGTCTCCATGCTAATGCTACATGACTTGAAAATGTCTCAATTTTTGTATGCTCAAATGAAATCTGAGTTTCACAATTTGACCAATGTTCTAAATTTTAAAGTTTGGACAATTATACTTTCACAAGTCGACAAATGTTCAAGCAGCCTATATTTCTCAAAGGTTTATTACTTACGAAATGATTAACAAAACTTATTAACTCAATCTACCATAATTTTGCAAAATTTGTCATGCATATGCAACGTGTAAAGAAGTAAATAAAACAAAATAAGAGTGTATTTGAGCCACAATCTTTTTTAAGAATGTATTTTAGAATATTAGATTGATGGAAATTGAAAAGTTTTTTATTTGAGTGTAATATTATTTTAATGAAAAATGTGTAATTGAAAGCAAATAGAGAAGAATGTACTTTAGGAAAAATGGAAATCAAACACCCGTAAAACGGAGTTATTTAATGTGATAAAATCGCATAAGGGAAATCCATGGGCCTCCAAAGCCGAGAAGCCCATTAGAAAAGCTCATAGCACAAATCAAATCGAGATCACAAAATGAATAGCTAAACTATAATTTACGCATAAATAGTACTGGATATAAAAGAAAAAAAAAAATGAAATCACTCTCATTCCTTTTCTTAGCCATGTTTAAGATGGAATCTTACGTCATTTCTAAATTTGTGCCCTGATCCATTGACTGTGTCTTGGAACACAAATCACTAGTTTATGCCTTCGGCAATTGAAAACTTTCCTTAGTGATTTCTTCCAACTCTGCAATGCTTGTCCTTCAAGAAGTGCCTCACTGCCAGCTTAGATCAATGAACAAATTAGTGTGGTCTAATTATATTCACAATTGTTATATATATTCATCCCATTTTATATTTATTCCTATTAAGATTTTTAATTTAAAAAAATAATTATTGTCATCCACGTCACATTTTAATATTATCCTAATTAAATTCATTTATTTAAACACTTCATATGCACACAACTTCTATATATTCATCTCAGTCTAAATACATCTCTAATACGATTTCAAAATTGTTAAAATTCACTATATTCATCCCCATTATATATAACATCAACCTTCTCACAATTTAATAATAATTCTATAGACCAAATATTATAAAATGGGATTGTATGAACCATAAACCCCTTTAATCACTGCTACTCTCAACGTGAAATGGAATCTATACATAAAATTATGCAATCCATTTTATGGAAAGTGA
Source organism: Olea europaea var. sylvestris (assembly GCF_002742605.1). Taxonomy (NCBI): domain Eukaryota; kingdom Viridiplantae; phylum Streptophyta; class Magnoliopsida; order Lamiales; family Oleaceae; genus Olea; species Olea europaea. The sequence continues at coordinate 29,070,111 of NC_036247.1, read as the reverse complement.
GTAGATTTTTTTTTTGTTATTTTGAAAGTAATAATTAATAGATTTTAAACTATACATAATAGAATAAATTAAAATAAAAGTCAATTGAAGGTAAAGAACATAAGGAATTAGACCATAATATTACCATTTATATATCTCTAATTGGGTTACCTCCAATAAAATTACCATTTCTATATCTCTAATCCTTTCATTTTATTTTCACAAAATTCTCTCTATCTACTCTTCACCTTCAATTGACTTTCATTTTACTTTATTTTGTTATGTATTGTTTGAAATTATTAATTATTACTTCCAAAAAAATGTTAATTTTTCATAAAATGTGATGATAGTTTATGATTATTAGAGTTTTAGTTAAACACAAACTCTAAAAGAATATAAAAATTTAAAAAGAATTTATTGAAAATAAATATAGTTGATGAATTTATAATGATGTATTTTTATTTAACTTTACATATGTCCATTTAAGCAAACTTACAAAAGATTAAAAAATATAATATAATTATCCTGTTGCACAAATTGAAAGGAACCATAATCATAAAATCCTTTCTTAAAATCATAAATTCCATGTTGAAATCAAAGGGATAATGAAAAGTGCGGAATCATACCTTGATCTATGAATCTGATTGCTTTAATTGGGTTTTAATCTTCCAATTGATACGTGATTTTCCTTTCTTTATTTTTTTGAAAAGTCTCTGTTGATGGGGATGCAGAGATACCAAAAAAAAAA
>NC_036247.1:28933902-29066295 GCF_002742605.1 Olea europaea var. sylvestris | reverse complement strand
AGAAAAAAAAAAAGAAAAAAACAAAAAGGGGGGGGGGGGGGGGGGGGGGGGGGGGGGGAAGGCAGCAACTTTGAAGAAAACAAAGGGTCGAATTGATTATTTTATCAAAAGCAAAACTGGTGGTTGATTTGGATTCTTTGACCACGAAAATTTGCGACTGTTTGAGAGAAACCAAGAAGAGGGGCTGCTGGGATTATATATATACACGGATGCACAGAAAATTGGAGACACACGCATGAAGACGGCTGCTCCATTGAAGAAAATGATTCCAATTTCTTATTCAATAATCTATCAATGATTGCGCAAGGAATTTGAGAATTAAATACGTTTCGTCAATTCTAGGTGATGTTGTTCAAATTTTATTTGTTTAATTCCGACTCTATGTTAGGCTAATTTTTCATATTTCTAGGATGTGATGAACCCTTGTTATGAATTTTTAATATGAAAAATTTAATTGACGTTAATTTGTTTAATTATTTGGATATTTATTATTGTTTCGTTTGCTTTTCAATTAACTGGCCATTAATTGAATTGTTTGTGGGTATTATTGTCATCGAGAGACATAATAAGATCATTAGCAAATAGTAATAAATATTGTGAGGTTTGTTAGAGGATAGAGATATATATGCATACTTCACATGATTTTTATGGATGTTCTAGCTCGTTTAATGTTTTCTTATACGTTCGTATATTTAATAGGAAAATCACTTGTAGGATTAGATTTAAAGACTATCGAGAGAAGCTTTGTAAATAAAATAAGAACATTAACTGACAAACATGATTTCAAATTATCAATTTAAATTGTTGAACTAAAAATTGAGTAGTAAGGGGGATTCCACATCTTAGCAATACTTCTTGCTAATTTGATAAACTTTTACTTTGCTTTCTATTTAGTTGTTAGATTTAATAGTGTTAGTTACAACTCGACTTTGCTATCCAATTAAGGGAATTATTAGCTTTAACTCGATCAAATACATAGTTCTCCCGGGTTCAACACTCTACACACCACTTTATTATTTATTCATGATCTCATTTACTTGCGGATAATCAAACGACCAGGAACATACCACAAAAAATCGAAACCAAACTGATTTATCCCAAGTTTGATTGTTGGTTCTTTGAATCAATTAAAAGTCAAAAAGTTAAACCGTCATAGATTTTTTTGCTTTTTGCAAGTCTAGTAGTCTATGGAGCATTGGAGTGCACTGTATTTAATTGATGAAAATAAAGAAGATAGAATTTTAACCAAATAATACAAATGAACCAAGTGCTACTGGTGCTTAGTGTCATTAGTGCTAGATAACATTATTCATTTCAATATAGATGAAAAATGGACCATAAAATGAATATATCCCCAAACTTGGTTATTGTTGTAATTTGTGTTATTTGCCTTTGCTCGTTTTTTCTAAAAAATTACTAATAATTTTTTTTTTCTTTTTACTCAAGGTTGAACATTAATTTGAACAATGCATTCATAATTACTATTCATTTGTTATCAACATATTTTGAGGGACTTAGTCTTATTTTATCTAAAAAGTTACTAACAATTTTTGACTAAGAGAAATTTGGGATAGCTAATATGTATAAAACGTATATTTTCAGAATTACGAAATAATCTCCAACTTTGATGCTAAAAAAATAAATAAAAATAAAATAAAAAATTCCATACGACGGAAACTTTAAGTTTCATTTGCATAAAGAAATTACAACAGAATATTATTATAACCACACAGTCACCTACATGGCATCGATCCTCTAGCTAGCGTTACACAATTCTCAAATACATATCTAGCCAACGCCTGTTATTCACTTGTTAAACAAGTGCATAGGATTTTTATTATGTCGCGAGTACTTATACTACAATAATAAGCTTATTCGGAATTGGAAATTCCTTCAATTTCCCACATCGAATTGTCTCAAACCCTGAAAATCACAATGAAAACAAGAAATCAAATGAGAGTGCTACTAGCAAGGACGAATTGATCAATAAACTAGAATTGCTTACTGAGTATAGTCGATCAAGATTCTTCCTGCATCAGGATTAGCAATGGTGGAAAAGACTTCCTGAGAGAGATCAAGCTGATTATGTCCACATCCTGGGCAAAGATCTACAATTGTTACAGTTACTTCCTTCCCTGTGCAGGGATGTGATACGGTGTTGGTGCCTCCAGTGCACTTAACCCTATACCTTCTTCCACAGGCTGCTCCATTATTGTACAATGAAGGGTTGGCTGCTGCTATCACGGTGCCCTTTCCATGGGAGCCATAGCATGCCGATGCTACATATAGTTGTATTAATTAACTCACTTATCGGCTTTTAAGCTCGAATTGAACATTTGGTATATGATAGTATATAATTAACATTTGCAAACATAATACTACCTCCATCCCATAAAGATTGACTTGTCTCCATTATGAAAATATAATTAATATAACTAAAAATATAATTTTTCTTACATTTTTCTAGTATACATCTACATTAAATAATTTTTTAAAATAACTATCTTATATTTGTTGATAACAATACATATTTAGGGGTATATTAAAATGCTAAAAAAATTAAATATATTCCCAAAAAGGAAAGAAAGGTATTATTTGGGACAAATAAAAAAAGAAAGCAAGCCTATCTTTTTGGGATGGAGGGAGTATCTAAATACTTACGAACATAAGGTGGAGTATAGAAAGTAGCAGTTCCTGATTCAGCAATTGCAATAGAGGCAAGGCATATCAATATGCCCACCATCAAAATAACTCGAATTTGAAAGCTCATTTCTCTATGATTTTTTATCAGTGCAAGAAAGAGAGTATATATTTGTGGGTATGTTGAAATGCTCTTTCCCTTTTATAGAGGCCAAATATTGAGCAAGAGAATTGTTTCATTGTCAAGCCATTAAACAAATCGTTTGATTAGGAATAGTTGTTATTCGCACTTTAGTTTCTTGGTCTAGAAAATGACTTCCAGTAGGAAAAATTAGGAATAGTTGTTATTTAATTTGTTCTACCGAAAAAAAAAAAAAAAAAAATTTACATTTTATATCTCCAAATTACATGGCTTGCTAAATCAAAAATTTTTATTACTTAGAATAATTTAAGTTTTTAAAAAACGCTCATGCTAATAAGTTCATGTTTCTTAAAGTGGCTGCAGTAGGAAATGAACTGGATGAAGAAGAACTCGTCATGCTCCAATGGTATTCTCATCGCGAAATCTACTGGCATATAATGGTATGTACTTTTTGTACGATGTGGTTCAATACAGTGTCACTTAGTCATGAGGGGTTTTCTTAGATAGAACTCGATCTGTGCTCACTCGTCTATAAATTGACCAATCAACAGTAGTTTGAGATGTTCACTCAATTATAGTCCACAATCTTTATATGCCGATCATCTCTGCATATGGTCTATCAATTTTTACTTCGCTTGGCTAATGCCATCTAGGTTATTAAACTTGTGTGGATCCATGGATATTAACTTATGTGAATTAGTTACATTCATGGAGAATATAATGAAGTTATGGATTTTTTGAACTTAGGGTACAATAATTCTACAAAATTTCATTCAAAATAGTGAGTTTAATTGACCATGAACCGGAAAGATACTAAATTCGATTTAATGAGAAATATGAATATGGCGCATAATATATATAGAATGGTAAAGAGGCCCGGTCCATTTGTAAAGAACATATCTTTCGGGGTCGTCAAATCGCCGAGTCGACTTCTCACCGATTCGCATTAACGCGATAAAAAAAGAGGGCTTAGTTGATCCATGATTTATGTTTCATCTTTCGTTCTCATCATCATGCAGTAAAAACTTCACAAATATAAAAAATTTAAATATGCATTGCACCATATGCCATTCCTTTTTCAGCTGTAACTTCTTAAACGTCTGATATGTAGGCGCCAAATCAAGCCGAACAAAATATATTTGTCATGTTTTTCTGAGAATTGTAACTGGTGACTGGATTTCTTTCACCTCTTTCCTTATTCTATGTCAATGATGTACAAAGTAATTTGGTATAACACGTGGTTGTCTTCGATCTCATACAAATTTAACTATAAGATTGTCTACAGTAGTTTCGGCTCCTTTCAAGTCAAATTAAAATATTTGATTTTCATGATAAACAAATAATAGAGCATTTCATTAATAACTAGTTGGACATAAATTTGAACAAGTTCCACGATTTTTTTGTACATTATATGCTAGTTTATTTAGGAAAAAAAACAAAAACTCATTCATTGTCTACCCCAAATTTTGTTTGATGTTTGCTTATTCTTTGTAAATGTCTATTTAAAATTTATTGTCACATGCTGGGTCTTCCTCTAATATTATATACTTTGTTTCATTTTTGCATCTGAAATGTACTATTTGTAGCTAGAACAAATTCTTCTATTCTTGCAATGAAATATTGGGTAATTATATATATAGATTTAAATAGTTTGAGAGTTTTTCAAACTCAATTTCTTTTCTGAAAGCCATTGAAAGTCGGGTTGAGAGAAAAGGGTGATGCTTTTTAACCATGACGCACCGAGCTACGGCAGTTGAGTAATTTTAATTATTTAAGTTGTTTACTAGCAACAATCTAGGTGGCAGTGATATAACAATTAATTTGACATCTTAGATTGAGAAATATATATGGTCCCATTCAAAATGACAAATCATTTAGTCTAGGTAGATAATATAACTCAATTGCTTAACATAAACTAGTTCCAATTGCAGAAAGTGGACAATGCCCCATAGTGGTAAAAAAATAAGTCAAATTGAAAATTAATTTTAAGATCGTAAAAGTTTAATTTTTACTCGAGTTCGATTCCTCAACAAATGAACATAAATTATTGTATTTGAGATCAAATTGATTATCGTTCATTGACAGATTGATCAAACTTGGCTTCAGCGACTAACAAAATGAACTTTAACATCCTTAGAACTGTGATCAACAAAATTCTCTTCATTTTCTTTGTATAATAGAGTTAGGTTTCCTCTGAGTTGTCTCTATGAGATTTTCATTTCCCTTGTGTATTCTCAAATCTTTTGTAGCTATACTGACCGCTCAATTGTAGTCTGTGGGATTCATGTGTTGAGAGGTTCTGTATCCATAAAAAGTACATAATTTGTTGGAATTTATCTTGATGGTTTTCTTTCCATGAATTTTCTAACTTTTCTCCTTGTGTGGAGTTCAAGCTTTTCCAACACATTTTCCATTTTAATTTTCTTAGTAAGATAGTTGAATATTCTTCTCTACTTGCTTCCAAAAAGCAATCTTCAGGCGTTAATTTCTTGGTTTGGACAATTTCTTGCAGAAAAGTTACCTAAAGTTTTGCATACTAAGAGCAGCAGGATATATATTGTTGACTTATATATCTTCTCCATAAAGAATGAATTGCTGACTCTTGGCTGTTTAATGTTTATTTCTCGAGGCCAAAAGTAAAATAAATATCGTTAGATAATTAAAAAATTTCCGTTCTTTAAACGAGTTTAAATTATTTAATTTTTCCAATCTGATATCATTAGTCACACGGTCACACCAAACACTCTTGGAGAAAGAAAGGGTAGTCTTACTGATATATAGCTCAATAATTAATTATTCAGGATACCGTTTTATAATATAGGTTTACCTTTTATACATGGATATCTTTAATGGCATGTTTCACAGTTGTAGCTGCATGAAACCATAATACTATTAAGGGGTATAGTCCCATATCGAATAAAAATGAAAACATAGACCAGCTTATAACGAGCACGCCAATTTTGAAATTCGTGTGCTCATTTATTGAGTGTTAATCTGATCGAATTGCTCGTTGAAACTTAATGGATTCTGATACCATGTTAAGATTTGAGATTCCAACTTAAAAGTTCAACCTTACAAAGAGGATTAGCGCAAAACTTTATAAGTTGGTCTATTTTTATCTTTATTCGATGTGAGATTATATCCCTTAACAAATACTTCATAACCTCTATAAATTAATCTTTTATAAATTAATAATTTCTATTATATGATAAAATATTATATTCACTGCCTATTACTTTAATAAGGTTATACTGTTACCCAACGCAAAACACATCACTGAGGCTGAGTTTAGTGCACCAATAGATCATATAAGCAATTTAATACAACTATGATATATAGTAGTACGTAGATGATATTGTGTTGTATTAATATTCCTTACTTTTAATTCAAAGGTTAGTCGTTTGCTTTATCAATCATAATGTACAATAGGGAAATTGAAGGTGGTTCGGACTGAATAAGAAATATAAACTAAATGATATTCTTTTAAATAAAAATTCAAAAATATTATCAATCAAGTGATATCTTTTATAGCTAGATACTAATTTCTTTATACATTTTAATATAGTGTATCAAACGTAACTTAATTAGTCAAATTTTTCTCATAAATTTTATGGTTGAATTTTTGCATACAATTTAGAAATGACCACAATATAGAATAAATGACAATGTTGTATATTGAGATTTATGCAACTGAAAAGATTATAGAACTATAGAAAGTAAGTTAAAAGTTAAGACTTATTTTATTAAGAAAATAAGCTTTATCAATTAAAAAAAAAATTGAAAATCATTTTTGACAAAATAAGTAATTTAAAAGTAAGTTTCAATTACATTCAAGCATGGCCAAACAGATGTAAGACTCAAATTCGAACTTCAAAGTCTTTTTATGGCTTGTTTATATACTAGTAATATTGACTCTAGAATACTAGAAATTATTAGTGAAGAAAAAGAGATAAAAATAATCTTGACAATTATTTATTTCAAATTTGAGTATCAAAATATCCTTTATTTATTTAAATTAAACATTTAAAAAGTAAAATTTCTTGTTATATAAATATAATTTAATTTATTAATATCTTAGGGCTTAGGGCTCCTAAACAATGTTTGACATTAGCTGGAATAAATTTTCGATCTAAACTTGATTTAGCTCCCCAACATATTGTTGCCATCGTTCCTTTTCAATGAAACCCATATCAAACCTCAGATGTTAATTTTCGAGATTGTCACATGTGATGGAGCCAAATCAAGGGGAGCAAGAGAAGATTTCTTTTACTTTATTGACAATTACTTGGTGATTAGATTTTATTCGTCTCTTTCTCTATTATTTTTCGATGAAATTTATACGAAAAATATTTTGGATCTATGCAAGTTTTCTTTGTATCCTGGAGTCAGTTTTTAATATTTAATTTCTATTTCATAAAATTGTATATCGTATATCTTCCATATGATTGGTTGGATACAAATTAGTCCTTGACTTTCTGCATCTTGTACCCTTGTAATTTATGAAAGATACCCAAAGTGGAAATAAAGAAAAGGTTCGTTCATTGTCTTGTTCAATGTTTTTGTTGCTTATCGTTATTGAGTGGTTCAATCACACTTTTATCTGTTGTTTAATTATATATTCTTCATGAAAACAATACTTATAGGAAATACAAAATTTATTTTCACCAAGTTTATCTAGAAACTCTAGTACTCATTACAGGACGGGATAAGCGTTCTTTGTAAACAAGTTCATCCTAACCTTTTTTTTTTTCTCGTCTCAATATAGGGTTTCACTTTCTTAGTTTATATTGTACTTTAACTATTGTAGACTATTTTAATCTTTTCCTTTCTTTTCATTGTAAGAATATTTGTTTTGGTGGGAAGAGATATGAAAGTTGAGGGATTGATAAAAAAATATGGTGGTGGAGGGTTGTGGGTTGGGGACTCTGGTGGCGGCTGATTGGTGGTGATTTTGGTGGGGATTATGATGGTGAATTTTAAAAATTATGATACATATGTAATTTTTAAAATTGTGTAAAGCTCCTGTTGCAATTTTATCATTCATTTATTTAGTTGTTTTCTAATTTTTTGCGTGTATATTTAAAGAGGGATCAAAATTTTCATCATTTTACGTGACTTTAACGGTCATAACGGAAGGAAGGAAGGACAATTTTTGCTACATCTTTAAAAGATAGAGGATGTTTGATACTATAAATAAAATAATAAAAAAAAAAAGTAGTGTAAATTAGTACATTTTGCAACAGTCAAAAACGGAAAGTATGAATTTCCCGAACTTAAAACTCAGTACATATATATCTATTGTAATATTTGGCTAAAAATGAAAACTTAAGGGTGCGTTTGATTTGTTGTGTTTTTAGTTTTGTAAAATACTGAAAACGGGTTTGATCTGGTATTTCTAAATGTATTCTATTAGAGATATAATTGCAAAAGAATCTATCCTACTTCAGTTAATTCCTACATAATATATCCAATCTGATATGGAGACTAAGGTATTTCCTCAAAACGAATTTAGATCCTGTTTAAAATTGTTGAACGTGGATACTATTTAACTAGTGCTTGTAGGTGCTAAGGTGATGATACTGATGATTTATGGCGGAGCTGAAGTGTCTGACCAATTGTTGTATTTTTATAATACCATTAGCATCAAGGTGGAGAATTGTTGAGCTATGATGGCATGTTGCTATCCAATTTATTCTCCTTCGACTATGAATCTATGATAATACATGGGCCTAAAGGTCCAATTTGGTACGAATATATTGCCTGAAAATTTCATGAGTTTGGCCTAAGACCCGAATCCAATAATAGGCCCAAGTCAATTTTCTGAATGTCAACTTTGGTTGCTAATAAAATGTATGAAATATTAGATGCTCTGGTCTGTTGATCTTGAGATAAGATCAATGGTGGCCCTAAAGGGTGTATATATATATTTCCTTTGTGGTGCTTTTCATTCATTTTATCCATTCTTTGTGAGGCGAGGTTTTTCTCTCTGTGGCCTTCTGTTTGCCTTCTCCCTTGATTATAACCTTTCGTTAGTCATATTCGTAAGTTTTTAGCGTACATTCTTAAGTGATTCTTTGTGATTATGTTTAGAAGAGTTTGTGGATCTTGCGATAGGACTTAATGGTCTATTGAAGTAGTTTCGCTAGGTCTTTTGCATTTAGTGTTCTTGAGGCCACCGTGATACACATAGGTACAATAAAATCTGAGCTCGATTCTCTTAATATCTGATGCTTTTGGTGATTATGATATGGTTATAAGATTTTGTTAGTTTGAAAGCTTTAGATTTTGTAATCTGGGTTATTTTGTATATCAAGAATGAAAAAAGTTTTTTTATGATGTGTTTTTGTATGGTTACTGTTGACCTCGGAAATTGGACCCTCCACGTGGCCAATCGACAGCCACTCCAAGTATTTCTCCTTGTGCACAATCAATGCACGGTCAGATGCACACGGCCGGGACCAGCAGGGGTGGCGGCTGCCGTATACACTCCGACGATCAAGTTAGGCTCAGGTGATCGGAACAGTATCAAGGTTGTGCAAAATAGTGGGGGAGGAGAATATATATATTTGCTTGCTATGGAATGCTAAGTAGTAAGAATTTCATTACATTTGCCTCTTGCCAAGTCTTGAGGGTATTTATAGGTGAGGAGAGCTGTTGGATATAGGACACGTGTATACATTTGACGGTATGAGTCGTTTGCTCATAGGCGTCAATCAGCCGTGTCTATAGAGTCAGCGGGTAATTACTTCTCCCGTGTTGAGTTGACATAAAGTTGATACGTCACATCAACTAGCCTCATGGAGACGTCAAATCACTTTAAACCTTAGGTGCAGAAAAGATCCTGACAAATATCTCATTCTGAAATTTGCGGTGGATCCTCTGGCAGAGGTCTCGGAGTGCATTTTGCCTTGGATTTAGGGGCGAGGGCGCTTCGATTAGTCCCACAGAATTGCATATGCCTCATAGTATGATAGCAGTTCGTCACCGTTGGTGAAGTCACTTCGGAACCACTTCGGATGAGTGTTCCACACCTCGCATGATGTGATGGTGGACTTTCCGATGTGGTTCAGATAGGGGTGTAACAGTGGTCCCCCCAGTTCAGGTATGAATATTTATATCATAGATGGACTTGTCTTCCCGATCTGGTATGTATGCCTCGGGATGGGGACCGTGATTTGTGAGAACTTGAGGGTCGTTCGTCTATGTTCGCCGAAGCGTTGATCCTAGGCAGATGCGCTAAAGCTTCACTACTGCAGGATGGAAAAATTTATGTGAGATCGAGGTGCTGTCCAGTTTTATGTGAGATCGAGGTGCTGCCCAGCTGGACGATGCGTAGGGAGATGGCTAAAACTTTGTAAAGCTTAGGAGGGAACACAGCGACCAAGGCGATAACCCACAGGGAACTCCGCATCAGGTGCGTCTAAGCTTTGTAATGTTGAGTGAGGAGCTCATCTGCCACCGGTGTGCTGATCCACATGAGATGACGCATTGGAAGATGGGTAAAACTTTGTAAAGCTTAGGAGGGAACGTAGCGACCGAGGCGATGACCCACAGGGACTCCACATCAGGTGCGTCTAAACTTTGTAAAGTTGAGTGAGGAGCTCATCTACCACCGGTGTGCTGACCCACATGGGACGACGCGTTGGGAGATGGCTAAAACTTTGTAAAGCTTAGGAGGGAACGCAGCGACCGAGGCGATGACCCACAGGGGACTCCGTGTCAGGTGCGTCTAAGCTTGGTAAAGTTGAGTGAGGAGCTCGATCCGAGGCCGGCGTATCTGACGTTAAATGATGTGACAGCTGTTGCGTATTTTCAAGGTGACAGTTGGGTGCAGCGCCCATTCCCCTAAAAAGCTGCTGCGGCTACTTATTGTTGATGGCTAGTGGTGACCGAGGCGACGCTTTCTATGCGAGCGTGGGTGTCACAGGAAAATCTTAGGCGTAGATCAAATCTGGCATTTCATTTCAACGGCCTAGATTGATGATGCGACGGATGGTCTAGATTGATTATATTTGAATTCAATAGTGGAGAGTAGTTGGAGCGCTCTATAAAAGGCGGACTTGAGCCTTTTTGGAGCTTTTCACTCTTTCGAAAATAGAAAATCCCATTGCTCTCAAACTCTTTGCGATTTTCAGCGTTCTTCAAGCATTTTCGACGAGAAATTCGAATTTTCGACGACTACACACCGCTTTTTGACTATTACCGACTGGGGAACACTCAAACTCATAAGTTTCAGTAAATGTTTGAGACATTTCCTTTCTGAAAATGGCTTCTGAGGGTAGTGCTAGTTTGGGGAGGGGGCTGGAGTTAGTGCAAATGGACGAGCCCATTGTAGCGACCTCCTCCAAAGTAGCCGAAACGATACCTGGGGGGAGAGAACATTTGGAAGAGGCCGGATAGCCCAGCAGATACTTCTGTGCATTGGGGGCATCAGATTATTCCTCCAAGCTAAAGGGGACCGACCTAGAAAGACTTAGGATTGAATATAGGATATCAGATAGTATAGACCTGATCCTACTGAGCCTGGCGAGAGAGCTTGGTAGCCTAGGCCAGGGTGCATGGCGATAAGCGCCTCGATCCTTAGGGCCGGCCTTAGGCTTCCAATTCACCCTTTTTTCCGAATGGTGCTTAGGTCTTATGGCTTAGAATCGACCCAATTGAACCCGAACTCCTGGAGCCAAATGGTGGGCTCCTGGATGTTATGGAAAGAGGCATCACTTGGGGTAGAGATGCCCTTCTCCGTTTTCTAGTTTCTCTACATTCCCAAAGTAACAGCCGGGGGGGGATAAGACCAGGGGCTGGTATTACCTGACCTCTTGGGGTTCCCACACTCCTTTCGTGCTCAATCTACCAAGCTCCATCAAGGAGTGGAAGAGCTCGTGGTGCTGGGCTACCGGGAAATGGGACACGATGGAGGGGGACCCCCTAGTACCTCTTATGGTCCCCAAGAAATACTCGTCACTTAGTGAGTATTGTAGCTGTTTCTTGTTTATTTCTCTTCGGTTCGGATCATAACTAACATTTGTTTTCATTTTTTGAAGGCACTCTTCCTCGGTGCGAGCTGTCTTCTGACGACTTCGAGATCATCTGCGTCATATATCAACTGCCTCTGAAGAAGAGGTAGTTCCACCGACTGATCAGAAAGAACACGACCTGATGGCCTCACAAGGTAATATCTCGAAGCGAATACCTTTCAGTACTTCCGAGTCGTTTACACTTGTACTAATTTACTTGTTTCTTGCAGATAGCTTTAATAAGAAGATGCCTCTCCAGCCCGACTTCAAGACCATACAAAAGATGATGGCCGAAGCGAGGGCCTTGAAGACCTCGTCCTTCGCCTATAAGGAGCAGATGGAGGACTTGGTGGACGCCAACAAGAGGCTCCCTCCAACGGAGGAGGAGATGCCTGAGGATCCTGAGGCCAATCTGCTTCGGAAGGGCAAAAAGCCCGTTGTTCCTTCGAAGCGACCAACGATGGGGAGGCCACCCCCCATTTTAAGGCAAACTACAATTCCTACCGGGGTGGCCATTCCGGAGAAAATACCTACGCCATCAGAGGCTTCTCTTGCCTCGGCCACACTTCCAGTTGTTGCTGTACCTCTCGCCCAGGTGCCGGGGCAGCCTAAGAGGAAAAGAGTCCGTCCATCAAACGAGGTGCACTTCTTGGGCACAAACTCCGAGGAGCCAGTAAAAGAAGTACTAGAGGCTCTTCTTCCAGAAACGGCTGCAGTGGTGGGACCACACCGCCTCCTGCACTGTCGAGGACCTAGTGGTGGCCAATAGTGCCTATGTGGCCCGAGCTCGGAGCACTAGCATCCAGCTCGAAGGCTTGGTGAAAGATCTCAACGCCAAGAGGGAGGACCTCGCCAAGCGCCTCGAAGAGGCGATGCAATATTGGAATGCGGTGAGGGAGGCCCGGGCCAAGGCCACGGAGGAAGAAAAAGGAAGGAGGGAGGCTGAAGCCCAGCTGGCGGCTGCTAAAGAAGACATAAAGTGGCTGAAGAAAGAGCTCTATGAAGTGGAGTGCCAGGTGGCTGCTATGACCCGAAGAGTGGATCACACCAGTGAGCACCACTGGCTCGCCACAGAGGTCTGGAGGCCTCCAATAAAGAAAAAGCGGAGCTGAGGCAGAGGACGGATGCTCAATCTGAGGAAATAGCCTCCTTGAAAGAGGAACTGAAGTTGGCAAGGGAAGTGACTGTTCAAAAATTCATTGACCACTTTGAGGAGCATCCTCTGTACGACGACTTTGCAAATTTTTTGGGCCTCATGGAGTGCCCAAAGCTTATTGGGTCGGCTGAAAGAGGTTCACCCCACTCTGGACATTTCCTCTTTAGAGGTAGAGTTCGGAGGACCTACTGGAGGCTGGCCTGATAGGCTTGCTGAGGACGCTCCAGAAGCTCCCGATGCGGGCGAGGCAGAGGCTGGCCGGGAAGGCCTCCTGTAGAGTAGGGCTAATCTTGTAATAGCTTCGACTTTTTTTATAATTTAATTTCAAGTAAATAAAACGAAATTTCTGCTAAGTATTGTTGCTTCTGTTTTATTATTGTGTTGATCTTGTTTACACATATGAATGACAAACACTTAAGATTAAGCGCCTCTTAAAAATAATCAGAAGATCGGATCAGTTAAGTAAACATCAAGGGCCTTTTAACAATAATTAGAAGATCGGATCACTTAAGTAAACATATCGAAGGACTATGATAACAATTTACGAACTGATGTGACAAAGAACTGAAGTATCATTACTTAGAGAAGTTACATTACCCTTTACTAAGGCATTTTCAGCACTTAGTAAACTAGAGAAATTATAAACGAGATTGGATCAGGACATACATTCATTAGATAACATTGAGATTGGATCGGAACAAAAGCTCATCATTGATAGTGCTTCCTCAAGTGTTCGATGCTCCATTGATGAGGTAGTGATTTCCCTGCTATGTCTTCAATTTCAAAAGTGCCAGGTCGAGATTCCCTGCGGATGCGGTAAGGACCCTCTTAGTTCGGTCCCAACACTCCGGACCCGGTTGGCTTTGCTGACTGGAAGACCCTTCTGAGGACGAGGTCCCCTAGACAAAGAGTTTGATTTCTGACCTTGGAGTTATAATAGCGGGTCATTTTTCTATGATACTTTGCCAAATTCACCTGGGAGGTATCCCTCATTTCTTCAAGGAGATAGAGTTCGTTTACTCAGGCCTCGTCGTTACTGATCTAGTTGAAGTGTATTCAACGGTGCGATGGGACCCCAACCTCGACCGGGCTCATGGCCTTGGCTCCGTAGGTCATTGAGAATGGCGTTTCCCCTATTACAGTTCGACTGGTGGTTCTGATGGCCCAGAGGACGTGGGGAAGCTCATTGGCCCAAGTCCCCTTTGAGGTGTCAAGCTTCCTTTTCAGGGTATGCTTGATAGTTTTGTTTACTACCTCAACTTGTCCATTTGCTTGCGGGTGATAAGGTGTTGAGAAATCCTTTTTTAACCCCGATTCGTCGCACAAT
The DNA here is from genome assembly GCF_002742605.1 of Olea europaea var. sylvestris. Taxonomy (NCBI): domain Eukaryota; kingdom Viridiplantae; phylum Streptophyta; class Magnoliopsida; order Lamiales; family Oleaceae; genus Olea; species Olea europaea. The sequence continues at coordinate 29,052,016 of NC_036247.1, read as the reverse complement.
TCTCATATTTTCCTATTGTCGAACTGTCTCCCGTTGTCGGACACTAAGGAGTGGGGAATGCTGAACCAGCAAATGATATTCTTCCAGACGAATTTTGTAGTATTCGCCTCGGTGATCTTGGCAAGAGGTTCAGCCTCGACTCTCTTGGTAAAGTAGTCAACGGCGACAATGGCGAATGTCACGCTTCCTCTTCCTTTTAGGAGTGGAACAATGAAGTCGATGCCCCACTTGGCGAATGGCCAGCGGCTGGTCACTACGGAGAGGCTCTGAGAATGCTACCTTTGAATATTTGAGAAGCGCTGGCACTTGTCAATTTTCTGGACAAACTGGCAAGCATCCCTTTTCAGGGTCCGCCAGAAGTAGCCTTGACGGAGAACCTTGTGCTCCAGGGCCGTTCCTCCGGAGTGATTTCTATAGATTTGCTCATGGATTTCCTTAAGTATATATGTGGCCTCCTCGCCTCCCACACATTAGAGAAGTGGTGAGGCGAAGCCTCTTTTGTAGAGCATATCCTCTTTCAGGACGAAGTGCACAGCCCTTCTTCTTAACTTTCTCCCCTCGCTTCTAGAAGCAGGTAGTGTTTGATCATTTAGATTGGTGATGATGGGTTGCATCCATATCGAGGTGCCTTCTATCCATAGCACCTCTTCACCTCCAAAAATGGAGGGCTTCGATAAGTGTTCAATAGGTACAATCTTTAGTAGCTTTGAATCCTCGCTGCTAGCCAATTTTGACAAGGTGTCTGCATGAGTATTCTCTAAGTGTGAGACTTGAATCAGCTCAAACCTTTCAAAATGAGGAACTAGGTCCAGAACCAATTTCAAGTATGCCACCATGCTACTGCCTTTGGTCGCGAAGTTTCCATTGACCTGGCTCACTACAAGCTGAGAATCGTTGCTTGCTAGGAGCCTTCTAACCTGCATTTCTCTTGCCAGTCTAAGGCCTGCTAGAAGGGCCTCATATTCGGCAGCGTTGTTCGAGGTGCCTCTCCTGAGGATCCATCTACGAACAATTTCCACGTCAAGGGCTCGACTGGTTCCATTGTCGCCTCCATTTCTGGGGATTTAGCAAACTCAACCACAAAATCTGCAAGGGCCTGTCCCTTGATAGCATGTTGAGGTCAGAAGTCCATTGGAACTTCTTTCCTTACTTAAGCACATTGAAGAATGGTAAGCTCTTATCTGTAGCCCTAGAGATGAAGAGATTGAGGGTGGTTATCTGACCATTGAGGCTTTGGACCTCCTTTGATTTCTGAGGTAACCTCATTTCCAGCAAGGCCGTTATCTTTACTAGATTTGTTTCAATTCCTCTTTGGTTAACAATATACCCCAAGAACTGACCCGAAGCCACCCCAAAGGTGCACTTGAGGGGATTCAACTTCATTTTATATTTTCTAAGTATCTGAAAGGTTTGGTCGAGGTGACTTACGTGTTCGCTAGCCTGGAGGCTTTTGACTAGCATGTCATCTACGTAGACCTCCATGGTTTTGTTAATGAGTTCGGCAAACATCATGTTGACCAGTCTCTAATATGTAGCTCCGACATTTTTCAATTCGAAGGGCATGACTTTGTAGCAGTAGAGTCGTCTGTCTGTAATGAATGATGTGGCTTCTTCATCAGGTCAGAACATAGGTATCTGATTGTACCCTGAATATACATCCATGAAGCTCAATAGTTCATGTTCAGTGGTGGAATCCACAAGTTGGTCTATCCTTGAAAGTGGGAAGCTGTCTTTAGGGCACGCCTTATTCAAGTTGATGAAGTCTACGCACACTCTCCACTTTCCTCTGGGCTTTTTCGCCAGGACCGGATTGGATATCCACTTCGAGTAGATGGCTTCCCTTATGAAGCCACTGCGGCTAAGCTTGCCTACTTCGTCTTTGAGCGCATGGTACCTCTCCGAGTTGAGGGCACGCCTTTTCTGCCAATGAGGGGCACAGGAGGAGTTGATATTAAGATGGTGGCAACTGATCCTTGGATCTATTCCCATCATATCTTCATGCTTCCAAGTAAAGACATCCAAGTTTCTTTTCAGGAAGCTTATCATCTCTTATTTTGCTTTAAGGGACAGTGCCTTCCCTATTCGCAAGACCTGACTAGGGTCCTCTGGGTTGGTGGAGAAAGTTTAGAGTTCTTCCATTGGGGTTGCATTTGGTTCAGAGCCGATTATCTGGGGATCTAACTCATCAAGAGGGTGTCCTTGTTCAGGGGCCTCTTCCATGTCGATATCTTCCTCCCATTTGGAGATATGCACTTGTTCAGGGGCGTCGAGCATTTTCACGTCCATATTGGCTTCATTGGCAACTTCAATTATGATCACGTTAACAGTTCGAGACTCCGACTTTCGCAAAAAGTTCAAGTAACATGCCCTGGAGCCCATCTAGTCGCCTCGGATCGTAGCAATCCCATGTTCAGTTGGGAATTTCATACACAAGTAGTAGATGGATGTGACGGTCCAAAAATCTTTCAAAGCGGGTCTGCCCAATACTCCATGATAGGCCGATCTGTGGTCTACCACTAAGAATTTTATGAAGTGCTGGGCCACTAAGGGTATTGAACCCATCTCAATGGGCAGAGTGATCCGCCCTCGTGGGACGATGTTGTCTCCAGTAAATTCGAATAGTGGGTTAATCATAGTGATCAACCCATGTTCAATTTGCATTTTGTTGAAGGTGGAGCCAAACAGTATGTTCACCGAACTGCCATTGTCGACGAGCATGCGTTTGAGTCCGTTTCTAGCCACTACGGCTCTCACAACCAATGCGTCACAGTGTGGGTGGTCAACTCCTTGTGTATCTTCCTGAGAGAAGGTAACTGGGGCCATCCTGTTGGCCTGTTGGGACTCGTTGACAATGTATGTGTCATTGGTGGGTCCTTTGCTCTCCTTGTGTAATTCCTTTGGGTGTTCCTCGTGCTGCCATCGATGTGAGGTCCCCTAATGATTGTGTCGATTTCTCTGATGACTTGGCTTCCAGAAAATGGGGCCTGATCTCTCTGTTTGGACTGTACTCGGTCCCTTAATTCTCTTCTCTGGGGTGATTTCTCTCTAGGCCTTCTCCCTTTCCTGTTCGGGGAGACAGATCTATGAGGATATTTGTTCCTCCTGAAGGAATGTGGGTCGCTTCTGTCCGACCGTCGATTAGCATCTCTGCACTCGCTGGTGTCATGCCCATAGAGTTGGTGAAAAGTGCAAAATATTGCCCCTTTCAGGGGCCTGTTTGACCTCTTTTTGTTCTTCTTTTTATTATTATCAGTTCTTCCAGATGGTCCTGCTGCGCTAGGAGCATTCTCATATGCCAATACTGGCACTGCATTCAGTGTAACGAAAGCCAGTGTCTGTCCGGAGGTGGGAGCTATTGTGTGACCCGCTTGAGTCCGTTGCTGGGTGACAAGGTGCTCTGCGGGTCCTCGACCTACTTGCCTCTGAGGTGGAGGGAGTCCCTGCGCTTGCACGATTTTGGTGATCAATTATTTCTTCACTAACGATTTCCATTCTCATAATTTCTACTAGCTCATCATTAGTGGTGGGATTTTTGCTTCTCTGTTAGTGACCTGCTCGCAATACGTGATTTCGTCTGTAAATCTGGCGAGATAAATTTTCATCGTCTCTTCAGGGACTTGCCTCATATCTTGCAGGCGTTGCACTGGGGCCTCTCCTTCTCTGCGTGAGAGGTATTGGTTCAAGAATACCTTCTTCAAATCTGGCCAACTCCTAATACTTAGGGGAGGAAGTCTGCTATACCACACTTCAGCAGCTCCGCCCAAGGTTAGGTTGAAGGCTCTGTATTTCAAAGCAGGCGAGGCTCTCCTGTAGCTCATCTGTGTCATGTACTTGGTGAGGTGCTTCTCCAGGCCCCCCTTTCCTTCATACTTGGGGATCTTAGGGGGCATGAAGTTCACTGGCATTGGGAAGCTTCGGATCTCCCTTGAGAAAGGGAGATTATCATCATCATCGTCAATTTCATAAGATCGACAAGGCCCATCTGATCCTTCATCATCTTGAATATCCTGGGGAGGTGGAGGTGCTTCTCCTCGGCTCCCCCAATCGACTAGGTTCCTCCTATCCCTCCTATTTTTAGGTGGAGGAGGTGCCTGTTCTTGCTCCTGGTCTTGCCGAACTGATCTTCGCACTGAGCAAAGCCTATTGCTAGGGTCCTGCCCTATTCGGTCGAGATGCTTACCGATCTTTGTTCCTCATATTCTTTCGGAAAATTGTCCCCTAGCTGTGGTTCTGCTAGCTGGCTCCCTCGCACATAGGAGGTGACTTTCGAGCCCATTTCTCTTTTGATGGGGCGTCCTCTGTGTTGGTTCATATGGCCTCGGAAACGAGATACAGGGGCTTCCTACACTGGCTAAGATCCTTGGGGTATTTGAGAGCCCTGGTGACCTCGGGCTTGCATGAGAAGTTCATGCATCGCCATATTTTGAGCTGCAATGTCTCTCATGCCCGCAGCTATTTGAGTCATTCCTTCAGTGAGCATGGATGTTCTTTCACCTTGGTGACACCGGTGATGGGGTCTTTGGTAAATGACATTGTTATGGAGCACCTCTTCTTCAGAGGTCTCTCTCATGGGGTTATCATTTTCATGGCAGGAACTCATTCTATCTCCTTTTTCAAGGGTGTTGAGAACTTGGGTTATAACTCGACTTTGTTCTTTTTCAAGAACGTGCCCTTTTCAGGGTAAGTCGCTAGTTTTTCGATGATTTCTCCGGTGGAGAATGCAGAACCTTGAACGGGAAGTTTTCCACAGACGGCGCCAAATCTGTTGACCTCGAAAATTGGACCTCCACGTGGCCAACCGATAGCCGCTCCAAGTATTCCTCCCCGCGTACAATCAAATCAAGATCAGATGCAGACGACCGGGACCAGCGGGGGTGGCGGCGATCGTATATACTCCAACGGTCAAGTTAGGTTCAGGTGATCGAAACAGTACCAAGATTGTGCAAAATAGTGGGGAGGAGAATATATATATTTGTTTGCTATGGAGTGCTAAGTAGTAAGAGTTTCATTACCTTTGCCTCTTGCCAAGCCTTGGGTATTTATAGGTGAGGAGAGCTGTTGGATGTGGGACACGTGTATACATCTGACGGTATGAGACGTCTGCTCATAGGCGTCAATCAGCCGCGTTTATAGAGTGGGTGGATAATTACTTCTCCCGAGTTGAGTTGACATAAAGTGAATACGTCACATCAACTAGCCTCATGGAGACGTCAAATCACTTTAAACATTAGGTGCAGAAAAGATCCTGACAAAGATCTCATTTTGAAATTGGTGGCGGATCCTCTGGCAGAGATCCTCGGAGTGTATTTCTCCTCGGATTTAGGGGCGAGGACGCTTCATTTAGTCTTGCAGAATTGCCTATGCCTCGTAGTGTGATAGCTTATCATCACCGTTGGTGAAGTCACTTCGGAACCACTTCGGATGAGTGTTCCACACCTCGCATATGCCTCATAGTGTGATACAAGATCTTCACCGCTGGTAAAGTCACTTCGGAACCACTTCGGATGTGTGTTCCACATCTCACATGATGTGGTGGTGGACTTTCCAAAGTGGTTCAAATAGGGGTGTAACAGTTACTTTGATTGAGTGCAGCCAATGAACAAATATTTTTTCAGTACATGATTGTAGATTTTGACAAAAACTTGGGATTAAATCTCTTAGTACTGTCTTTATTTGGTTTTGCTAGGTATAATATAGAGCTGTAAACTGGAATTTGGTGAAACCTCTATTGGAAACACATGGAGGCAAATAAATAGGTTGGTTTCAAATCATGACCAAGATTTAAGAAAGTGAAGCAACACGTTTAAGAATAGTCCAAGAAAAGGAAAAAACTGAGGAGAAAAAGAAGTTAAGGAAAATTTCTACAAATAGAATTATAACCTTGTAAACTTCAATTTTTTGGTTCTAATTTGTAATCGATCTCCTTTGTGCTATGTTTTTCTGATTCATAGTGAAGAGCACCACAAAAATTGATTTATTTCCTATCATCTCTAAAGGACATTGTTGCATTCTATATCCATTTGATCTTGTCTGTATCCAAAGCACTACACATAATCACAACAAATTGGTATCGGAGCTTCGTTCTTTGTCGGATTTAGGTTCTCTGTTAAAGTAGGTTTGATGGGATGAATTATTTTGGGTTATGGAAGACGAAGATACTTCTGCATCTTGGGAATCTTGGTCTGGACGAAGCACTAGAAAGGGAGGCAAAAATGCCTGCAACTTGCAACGAGGAGAAGAAGGATATCATGAAGAGAGCTTATAATACCTTAATTTTCTGCCTCAATGACAGAATGCTGAGAAAAGTCTCCAAGATGAAGTCTACACAGAGGTATGGCTCAAGCTTGAGAGTCTTTACATGACGAAAAATCTGTCAAATCGTTTATATCTCAAGGCCAGATTCTTTACATTTTAAATGGTTGATGGTAAAATATTACAAAAGCATATTGATAAGTTTAACAAGCTCTATTTAGATTTGGAAAACATTCAGGTGAAGTATGATGATGAGGGTAAGGCTCTGGTACTATTACATTCACTACCAAACTCTTACGTAACCTTTGTAGGTATCTTAAAACATGATAGAGAAATAATTTCTCTAGAAGATGTTGTAGGAGCTCTGAAAATCCAAAGAACTACAGAGAAAGAGTGAGAGGTTTAAACAATTAGGAGATAGTTTAAGATTGCGGGGTAGAGTTGAAAAGAGAGATAAGAAGGTGAAAATAAACAGTAGATCAAAGTCCAAGAATGGAAAGAAGATCAGATGTCATTTATGTCATGAAGAAAGTCACCTTTGAAGATTTTGTGCTAAAAGAAAGAAAGGAGAAAAATAGATAAAAATAGAGGGTGATGCAACTTCAGATGAGCAGGACTATGAAAGCTCTGATGTACTGGTTGTTACAAACAAGAGCTCCAATAAAAAGTGGGTTATGGACTTAGGATGCTCATTCCATATGACTCCTAACTAAGGCTAATTTGAGACATACAATAAGATGGATTGTGGGCAAGTTCTGTTGGGTAGTAAGAAAGCTAGTAAAGTAAATGGAATTGGTACAATGAGATTAAAGATTCATGATGGAATTGAAAGAATTCTCAATAGACGTTAGATATTTTCCTGATCTGGATAGAAATCTTATTTCACTAGGAATGCTTGACCAAAACAGCTATTGCTATAAGGGTAAGAATGGTGGGATTAAGGTGTTGAGAGGATCTCTAGCTGTAATGAAAGGTGTAAGAGAAAATGGTCTATATATTCTTCAGGGAAACACAGTTATTAGTGTTGCTGCTATAGTAATCGAGGTCGATAGCTCTAGAACTCAATTATGGTATAGGAGATATGGTTATGTAAATGAGAAAGGATTGTACGAGCTACAAAAATGGGGTTCTTGTGTGGTAACGAGCTAGGAAAGCTGGAGTTTTGTGAAAATTGCATCTATGTAAAGATTACAAGGGTGAAATTCACTAGGTCATTGAATGTAATTAGGGATACCTTGAGTTATGTACACTCTGACATATGGGGTCTATCACAGCATGAGACCATAGGTGGAGGCACAGGTGTTTTACTTATTCATCGACGATTGTTCCAGGAAAGTTTGGGTGTACATCTTGAAATCCAAGGTGAAGCTTTTAGAGAAGTTCAAAGATTGGAAGAAGATGGTAGAACTCCAAATAGGGAAGAAAGTCAAGAAACAGAGATTAGTTAATGGTCTGAAATTTTTAAGTGAAGAATTCAACCAGTTTTGTAAGGATGAAGGGATGGTTAGACACAGGACAGTGAACCACATGCTATAGTAGAATGGTCTAGCAGCAACGATGAAAAGGACTCTGTTGGAGAGAGTTTGGTGCAAGTTTTTTAACGCTAATACGCTAAAAAAGTTTTGGGGTGAAGTTGTAAATACCACTGCTTATCTTATTAATAGATGTCCTTTAGTGGCAATTGACTTCAAGACTCCAGAAGAAATCTAGACTGAAACTTCTCCAAGTTATGAGAATTTGAAGGATTTCGATATATCGCCTATGTGCATCACAAATGGGGAAAACTTGGTTCCAAGGCGAAGAAATGCATGTTCATAGATTATTTTGATAAAGTGAAGGAATTCAAGCTCTGGCGTAAAGAGGTTAACTCCTCTAAGTGTTACACTAGTAGAGATATCATCTTCAAAGAGTAGGATTAATATTTGGTTCGTAAAAGTCAATCTATGATTCGACTGAAAATCATGAGAGAAACAATACTGAGATTGAGATAGAGCACATTGAATCTCGAGATACTCAAATTGAAGTAAGTGACAGTACTAATGAATATGATAAACATGATGAGGATGATCTGATAAATGAACCTCAAAATGATTTGTGGTCATATAAGCTAACTAGGAACAGAACTAGGAGAAATTACAGCACTCCAGTGAGATATGGCTATGTTGATTTGATATATTGTACACTACTTATAGTTCATTAAATGGATGATAGAGAACCCAAGAGCTATAGAGAAGCCGTCAGGTATAAAGATAGTAGAAATTGGCTACAAGCCATGAGAAAAAGATGACTTTTCTAGAAAAGAACAAATATATGGATGCTTGTCGAAAAACTTTTTAATCAGAAGGTGATTGGTTCTAAACGGATCTTCAAGAGGAACAAAAGTATGCCGGAAAGTAGTAAGCCTAGATTCAAAGCGAGACTTGTAACGAAGGGGTTTACGCAAAGATAAAGTATAGAATTTAATTAAATCTATTCACCTGTTGTGAAACATACATCCATTAGAGTGCTTCTAGCGCTGGTAGTTTACTATGATATGGAGCTGGAACAAACGGATGTAAAGACTATGTTTCTTTACGGTAACCTTGAAAAAAGGATTCTGATGTTGCAAATAGAGGGATTCGTTAAGAAAGGAGATGAAGATAAAGGGTTTGTTGAAAAAGTCTCTATATGGGCTAAAACAATCACCAAGGCAATGGAATTTGAGGCTGACGAACTCGTAATGAGAAATAACTATTTCAAAAATAGTTATAATAGTTGTGTTTATTTTAAGTAGATAGATGAAAAATTAGCTATTTTTGTATTGTTGTAGTTGATGACATGTTGATTGCATCAACAAATATGGCTAAAATACAGAAGTTGAAGTCATAGCTCAATGCTAAATATGAAATGAAGGATTTGGGTACAGTAAGGAAAATCATAGGGATGGAAATAATAAGAGATAGAAAGTATTATTTGTTTCTCAGGGTGATTATATCAAGAAGATTCTTGAAAAGTTTGGAATGTGTTAGTCAAAACAGGTCCAAACACCCCTTGCAGCACATTTCCAACTTTTTTCATTATAGTCTCCCTAGACAATGCTTAAAAGGATAGGATGGAGAAGATATCATATGCTAGCACTGTTGGAAGCTTGACGTACTCAATGGTGTGCACTAGACTTGACTTAGCCTATGAAACGAGTCTTGTAAGCAGGTTTATAGCTAATCTAAGTCGAGATCATTAAGAAGCTGTCAAATAGTATTTAGGTATCTCAGAGGCACTTGGAAACATGGTCTACACTATGAAAGATAGCTGATGATGAAGAGAAACATTTCGATTATGTCGACTCTGATTTTGCTAGAGATCTTGATAAGAGAAGACCATTAATTGGTTATGTTCTTACCTTATTTAGATGCATCATAATCTAGAAAGATACGTTGCGACCTATGGTAGCACTATAGACTATAGACTCTAGAACTTGAGTATATAGTTGTTACAGAAGCTGTGAATGAAGCATTGTAATTGAAGGATCTGATTGGTGAACTAGGAGTCAATTAGGAAAAGATGATTGTTTTTGGTGATAACCGGAGCATGATACATTTGACCAAAAATTAGATGTATCACAGAAGGAAAAAGCATATAGATATTAAATTGCACTTCATCATGGAGAAGATTCACACTGATAGTAATCCAGCGATAGGATCACGAAGCCCATAACAGGTCTCAAGTTCAGCACTTGTTTAAACTTGATAAATGTTACAACTGATAAATGATGGCAACACATCATTCTAGTGATGGTCTGCTAATTCTATTATGTCTGCTCTATTCAAGCTTGATTCAAAGTAGAGATTTGTGGATTTTGACTCAACTTGAAGCAGTTAAAGAAACTTGGGATTAAGTCTCTATAGTGCTATAATATAGAGCTATATACTAGAATTTGGTGGAACTTCTATTGGAAACACATGGAGGTAATTAAATTGGGTGGTTTCAGATCATGACCAAGATTTAAGGTAGTGGAGCAACACGTTTAAGAAAAGTCCAAGAAAAAGCGAAAATAGGAAAGAAAAAAGATGTTAAAGGAAATTTCCTGCAAATCTAATTTTAACCTTGTAAACTTCAATTTTTTGGTTCCAAGTTGTGATCAACTTCCTTTGTACTCTATTTTGCTGATTCATAATGAAGAGCATTACCAAGACTGGATGTAGGATCAGAAATTGTAATCTGAACTAGGATAAATTCTGTTTCTTAGTCTTTCTTGTTATTTATTGTTTATTTCCAGTCATCTCTAAAATAAATTATTGTATTCCACATCCATTTGATCTTGTCTGTTCCCAAAGCACAGCAAATAACCACCAAAATGATCATTTCCACTCCTTTAAAATTGAGAAATATTTATCACAATGAGGCATATGCAATCTCCCTTGACTATCTTTTACATGCATAACGATCTCGCGGTCCGAAATATTGATATTTTCCATTATTGTACAGCAAGTAATACATAGTGAGGGAAATAGAGCATTTTACATTATGAAATTTTCTAATAGATGAAAGAGATTCTTAATAGAATGTAGAATACACCTACTATCAGTGAAATACTCCAAGAGGTGCATGCTTGTGTAAAATGCATATCACTTTAATTTATTTTCATGAGGGTGAATTAAATTGTCGTTTCGATGAATAATAATAGTTAGATCTTTTCGTGCACCCTTTACTCAAACTATTTATTTGAAAACTTGGACCAATAATGTATTTTTTGAGAGTTTGAGCTTGAGTAACCTTCTCTTTCCTATTTGTGCAGTTAGTTAAATATCATTTATTATTAATATTACTAATAATTCCAAAATTAAAGTTTTTTTTTGAAAGTCTGTAATCAAGTTGAAATCAAAATGCACTACAAGAAATATGTGCTTTTTATCGACCTAGAAATTGTTATCTAAAATTTCAGTATCAGTTGGCAAAACCAATACTTGACCATAAAATGCTAGTCAGCAGCTAGTCGCCAAAGGCCAACTAGTGAAGGTTTTCACCATGCAGAATACACTTTAGTCCTGGAACTTAGTAGTTCCGATTGACCAACAATTTGTTAATTGGGAATGATAAAAATCTTTGCTGACCATACTATTGGATCTGTAAAGTCTAAACGAATCAATTGTAAGTGTTATGCTCTAAGTCCAATTAATCTTGGATATAAATATTTTTGATATATAATTAATACAATTTAATGACAGATCTATTATTTAATTAATAGATAATTAAATTAAATAATAGAGTTCGTAGATTCAAATATTCGTAATTTATTAATCACAAGGAGTTGTGATTGTGAGATACAAATTACATATAATTGAATCTTAAATCGTCCGTGATCGTAAGTAATAACAAAATACGGATATCATTATTATGGATAGACCATCACATGTGACATTTCTTACTTGTGAAGTAAGTAGCTGATCTCATAGGTTAAAGTGTGGTGACACTTGAATGAACACGTGATTGTTTTATTATAGAACAAAACATTGGAGACCCGCCTAGAGATTTCACATGGATAACTATCTGAGTGTCAGTGGTTAATCTTTAATGTTCCGTAGTGGGATTGGTCCTTTGATTTGAGGTCGTCATAGTATCTTATATGAGGACATTCATGCTTTGATGTGTTGGATGTTGCTCTGCTAAGGGCCGTTAATACGACATCGTTTGAGTATGTCCAGAATCGTATGAAGGTTGTGAATGACCAATAAAGAATTCGTCACTCTTAAATAGTAAGAGATTATGATCTGCGTTTCATTCAATTAAGTTGATAACGAAATCCTTGGCCAATGTGTACTTATAAGTTTAAAATGAGTTTTCGACTTATATTGACTTAATAGTGAAGTGAAAGATATGATCGATAATCGAGATTGACACACTTCCATATCTCGTAATTGATCTGATCATATTGACGAATAGATTATAGTTTCACGGTAAACAAACAAGTTTGATTTTGTCATACCACGTGACATTTTTGGTCATATGTATTGTCCTGATACATTGCTAGATGTCAATCTGGGACAGCGAGTGTGAATTTGTGATAAATTAAAAGGGTATTTTAATTTATCAATTTTGATTAGATCAAAATAATATTTACGTCGTTAGGCATCATGATCAGGAACCTGATGTGTCGCACACAAAAGAAAATTGAAAGATTGCAATTTGTCAATTAATTAATTTAACAATCGTTGGATAAATTAATTAATTGGGTCGGTTATTTATAGATCCGAATGAATTAATTAAATTCACAGATCGAATTTAATTAAATGGACTAATTGAATATTGAACCGAGTCATGGCAACCCTGTTTCGACTTATATAAATAACTGATTAGGGTTTACAATTTGGTAGGGAATTCATTACTCTTGCTAGCATAAGAAGAAAACCATAATCCTACAATCTTGTTTTCTGTATGAATCACCGTTGGAGGCTGAACAATTAGATAGCTGTGGATGGCGAATCAAGACTGTTGAAAAAAGAATAACAAAGGAGTTTGCAAATCTTGACAAAAGATACATCTTTTATCACAATTTATATCTAAACACAAAAAGATTTGTGGTGGGAATCGAAAATTGTTTTAATTTTCCGCTGCACATTTTAAGTAGATTCCCAACATCAATAATAAACAATTTGTGACTCATTGTAATAAACATAGGGCAACCATAAAAGTTGATAGAGGATGATGTTCAGTTTCCAACCAAGGAAATAAGTGAGATTGGTTTAGAAATTTCTTCATTTTCCAACTAGAGAAATTGAAGGCAAAACTCTGAACTGAATTTTCCAACTACGTTCTATGATGCTGTACAATAATCAAAATTCCAAAATAAATTGAAAATCCAACTAAAATAAAATCTGCCAACAAGAATGTTGGAATTGGTTCAAAAATAACTGAAAATTGGTTAAGTGTAAAAGTGGAAAATGAAAAAGTGTGACTTCATATCAATTCGACCAAATATTCGGACTTAATCCGATGGCCAAATTACAAAAGTAAATAGACCAACTTATTCTATTCATCAAGTAGATCGTCGTAATATATTTGGAATCTCGAAACCAATTTCGGATGAATGAGAAACTACGGTCCAAAATTGAAAGAAATGAAGTGTTGCAACTTTTCGAAAGGATGCTGGTTTTGGCTAAGTGTTGCAAGTTTTCGAAAGGATGCATGTTTTGACTCACACTACTTCATTTGCACCCTTCCTATATCTATAAATGGACCCCATAAACATGTTTTGTGTACACCAATTGCATTGAGCACTCATTCTCCTCTTGCAATTCCCTCATTTCTATTTCTATAGCATTTTTGTGCATTTCCTTTGTAGAGGGAAAAATTTGTCAAAAGTTCGCTGGTTTCTTGTGGTTTGAAGTGCTGCTACCACAAGTTGTGAATTCATTGTATCTTGGGAGATAATTGTCGTTCACCATGAGTGTCGTAGCGGGTAATTTGTCTTAAGAAAATAGATAACATCTCGCCTTGAATTATTCTCTATTTTCTACTCTTTAATTCTTGTTTTGCGTAATCATTTACCACTTTTTTATACACCGAAACTCTATCCAAATTTTCGTTCATATAAGTTGTGCTTTGATCACTCTCCTGCGGGTTAAAACTGGTCAAACAAATATATCAAAAATCAATCCTTACATAGCCCATTTCTATAAGTCGTCTCCAACAAACTTAAGACATAATTTTTGTGTCTTTATGGTTGGTTGTGGACAAATCATTCCTTTGTTTGAATAGTGCTTTGTGTACTATTCCTCCACTGATATTATCATCATTTTGTTGAACTTCTGTGTAATTTTTTTTTTTTACAGGAATAGACTTCAAGAAGTGGCAACAAAAGATGTTGTTTTATCTCATCACTCTTAATTTGGCTAAGTTTCTAAAGGAAACTGCACCGGCTGTACTAGAAGGGGAAAATAATCGAGAATTGATTATTGCTTTGGATGCATGAAAACACTCAGACTTCCTATGCAAGAACTACATCCTAAATGGAATGAATAATATACTATATGGGGTGTATAGTTCAAAGGAATCAGCTAAGAAACTATCGAATTTTTTGGAGCAAAGTACAAGACCGAGGATGCCGGAACAAAGAAGTTCATTATCAACAAGTTTTTGGACTACACGACGGTGGATTCTGAAATTGTGATTAGCCAAGTGCAAGAGATTCAAGTCTTGTTGCACGACACCTATATTGAGAAAATAGAATTGAGTGAATCATTCCAAGTGCCTGCCATTATTGAGAAACTCCTTCCTATGTGGAGAGATTTCAAAATTTACCTCAAGCACAAATGCAAGAAAATGAACTTGGAAGAATTGATTGTGTGCTTGAGGATTGAAAAGGACAACCAAAAATCGAATGAAGGTCGGTTGATCAAGATGGTGCAAACTTTGTTGAGATGGAACCAAAGACAACAAATAGGAAACGAAAGGCTCCTAATTATGCACCGTGAAGAGACAATTTCAAGAAGGCTAAGAAGTTCAAAGGGAATTGTTACAACTAGGACAAAGCTGGATATGGTTACAAATGACACTTTATCTGACGGCTGCAAGAAATGAGTTTATCTATAGTAGTGTCCGAATGCAACATGATTGGAAATACTAGAAAATTGTGGATTGACACCGATGCTACCCGCTATATGTGTGCTGACAAGGCAATGTTCTCCAATTATCAAGAACTGAATGAGAAACAACTATACATGGGAAATTCTGTAAGTTCTAAAGTTGAAGGACAAGGCAAAGTCACTTTGAAGATGACATCTGGGAAAGAACTCGTCCTCAACAATGTCCTATATGTGCTGAATATATGAAAGAATTTAGTATTCGGGTCTCTACTTAGTAAGAATGATTTTAAATTTGTATTTGTATTCGATAAATTTGTGTTGTCTAAGAATGAGATGTATGTAGGGAAATGATACATGTATAATGGAATGTTCAAGTTGAACGTTCTTACAATTGTACAAAAGCAAGTCATTATGAATAAAACTATAAATTCTGTTTACTTGCTTGAGCCTTCATGTTTGTGGCATAGTCGATTAGGACATGTGAATTACAAATCATTGCGCAAACTAATGAAACAAAGTTTAATTTCG
The DNA here is from genome assembly GCF_002742605.1 of Olea europaea var. sylvestris. Taxonomy (NCBI): domain Eukaryota; kingdom Viridiplantae; phylum Streptophyta; class Magnoliopsida; order Lamiales; family Oleaceae; genus Olea; species Olea europaea. Next base: position 29,036,675 of record NC_036247.1, on the reverse strand, counting down.
GTGCATAAAATCAATCCTAATCATAAATGTGAAATACGTATTGAAGCAAAATTAGCTAAAATACCATTCCATTCAATACAAAGGAACACAACCCTTCTTGAATTGATCTAGAGCAATATATGCGATCTAAAATTTGTACAAACTTGAGGTGGTAAGAAATACTTTGCGACATTTATTGATGATTGTACAAAGTTTTATGTCCTTCTTTTGAGAAGTAAAGACGAAACTTTAGATGCATTCAAGACCTATAAGGTTGAAGTTGAAATACAACTTGAAAAACGAATAAAGAATATTCAAAGTGATAGAGGAGGTGAATATAGGGCACTATTTGAAGACTTTTGTTCCAAACATGGAATTGTTCATCAAACAACGACACTTTACTCTCCTCAATCAAATGGTGTTGCAGAACGCAAAAATTGAACACTTAAAGAAATGATGAATGCCATGTTAATAAGTTTGGGTTTACCATAAAACATGTGGGATGAAGCAGTTTTAGCGGCAAATAGTTTTCTTAATAAAATATCTCTTAAGAAAATAGAAGAGACATCATACGAGTTATGAAAAGGTCATCCTCCATCCTACTAATATTTGAAAGTGTGGGAGTGTTTGGCTAAGGTTGAGGTACCTAAGTTTAAACGAGTAAAAATCAAAACGATAGATTGCATATTTATTAGATACGCCAATATACACAAATCCGAAATACAAGACGTACACGAAGGGACCATAATCGAATTAAGGAATGCAACATTCTTTGAAAATATTTTTCCTTGTAAAGATAAGAAAAATACAAGTTCTAACAAGAAAATATATGAAAATACCAATGGACTTTCAAATAAGGAAGAACCAGGGAGTAGTAAAAGGGCTAGGACTTTCAAAACATTTGGTCCATATTTTCTAACTTATATGGTAGAGGATGATCCATAAACTTTCGATGAAGCAATGTCTACACAGGAAGCACCATATTGAAAAGAAGCTATCAATAGCGAGATAGATTTTATAATATAAAACTATACGTGGGTGTTGATTGATTTACCTCTCGGTAACAAGCCTTTAGAATGTAAATGGATATTCAAAAAGAAATTGAAACCTCATGAATCCATTGACAAATATAAGGCTAGATTAGTTGCTAAAGGATATAGGCAAAAATAAGGACTTAACTTCTTTGATACCTACTCACCCACGACTAGAATCACGTCGATAAGATTATTAATTACAATTACGGCAATACACAATCTTGAGATTCATCAAATGGATGTAAAAACGACATTGCTAAAGGGTGAGTTAGAAGAGGAGATTTACATGGAGCAACCTGAAGGGTTCGTTTCTCCTAACCAAAAACATAAAGTGTGTAAACTTGTTAAGTCTTTGTATGGATTAAAATAGGCTCCTAAACCAAAAGTTTGACAAAACAATATTGTCAAATGGATTCAAGATCTATGAATGTGACAAATGTGTTTATATTAAACATACACCGAATGCCTATGTAATTGTATGTCTATATGTGGACGACATGTTAATAATGGGCAATAGTCACGAAATGTTGCTTAACACCAAAAAATTGCTAAAAAAGCATTCGATATGAATGATATGGGTATGGCAGATGTAATCCTAGGGATTAAAATCTCTAAAATGCAGGATGAAATTGTACTTTTACAATCTCACTACATAGAAAAAGTACTTACGAAATTTAATGTGTTTGAGGAAAGTCCTGCGAGAACTCCTCTTGATTCAAGTATGCACTTAGTCAAGAATACGGGAGAAAGCATATCACAACTATGGTATTCACAAAGAATTGGCAGTCTTATGTATATTAGAAACTACACTCAACTAAGTATTGCTTTTGTGGTGAATAAATTTAGTGGATTTACAAGTAATCCAAGCCATGATCATTGGAAGGCTTTGACGAGGGTTCTAAGATACTTGAAGTATACCTTAACCTATGAATTACACTTCCCAAAATATTTTGTGGTACTAGAAGGATATTGTGATGCGAATTGGATATCCGATATAAAGGATTCCAAGTTTACTAGTAGTTATCTATTAACCATTGGTAGAGCTGTTGTGTCATGGAAATCAATAAAGCAAACGTGCATAGCTAGATCAATGATGGAATCTGAGTTTATTGCTTTGGACAAAGCTAGAGAAGAAGCAGAATGGCTTCGAAATTGCTTAGAAGATGTTCCATATTGGTCCAAGCCGATACCTGCGATGAGTAAACATTCTGAAAGTCAATCGACAATTGAAATGGCTCGAAGTAGCATGTATAATGGTAAGTTTAGAAATATTCATCATAGACAAAACACCATTAAGCAACTTATCTCAAATTACGTTATCTCTATAGATAATGTGAAATCAAAGGAGAATATTGTTGATCCACTTACGAAAAGTTTGCCTAGAGATCAAGTATGTTGCCTATCGAGAATTATGGGATTAAAGCCTACTACGTAAAAATTTTTACATTGGTAACTCTACCTTGTTGATTGGAGATCCCAATATCTTGGTTCAAAGGGACAATAAGTTGTGAGAATTTCATGAAACACTTAGGAAGTTAGAATTCCTAACTCATGCCTATGATATTAAAGTGCTTTTTGCAGAGTGGATAGATGTTAAGATTATCTTTTAATGGCTCTTATATCTTGATTAAATCAAATGGAGTAGGGCAGACTACTCTTAGTAGGAGGTCATAATAGGAGATCACCTATGTAAGTGTGAAGTAGGGCCGCTTCGATGAGAATTGTTTAAAGCTTGAATTTTCTAAATACTTATGAAACCAAGAAGGGTTTAAGGTCAAAATGAACCAAGTCATGAGAACTAAGTACAGAATAGGGAAGATATCTGTGTGAGTACTATTTGTCTTGGCTTACACCAAAGGTTGAGTAGTTCAAAACCTATGGTTCACCAATCAGCCAAGTAAGTCCGATAGTATTTCACTAAGGGAGGTTCAAGGCCAGAAGCCACCAACCCTAATGCAGTATTTTTTCGCTCTCTTTCTACATTGCATCATGTCATCGCATTTGCATATGCGTACCTGAATTTCATTCATGTGGAGATTGTTGGAATTGATTCAAAAATAATCGAAAATTGATTAAGTGTAAAAGTGGAAAATAAAAGGTGTGACTTCGTGTCAACTTCGACCAAATATTCAAACTTAATCCGATGGTCAAATTATAAAAGTAAATAGACCAACTTATTCCACTCATCGAGTAGATCATCATGGTATATTTGGAATCTCGAAACCAATTCCGAATGATTGAGAAATTACGGTCCGAAATTGGAAAAAATGAACTTTTCGAAAAGATGCAGCTTTTGGACAAGTGTTGCAACTTTTCGAAAGGATGCATGATTTGGCCCACACTATTTCATTTGCACCCTTTCTACATCTATAAATATGATCCTATGGACATAGTTTTGGATACACCAATTGCATTGAGCACTCATTCTTCTCTTGCAATTCTCTCATTTCTATTTCTATAGCATCTTCATCCATTTTCTTTGTAGAGAAAAAATTCTATCAAAAGTTTGTCGGTTTCTTGTTGTTTGAAGTGCTGCTACCACAAGTTGTGAATCCATTGTATCTTGGGAGATAAGTGTCATTCACCGTGAGCACCGTAGTGGGGCAATTTGTCTTAAGGAAAGAGATAACGTCTCGTTTTGAATTATTTTCTATTTTCTACTCCTTAATTCTTGTTTTTTGTAATTGTTTACCACATTTATATATATCGAAACTCTATCCAAATTTTCGTTCATATAAATTGTGTTTTACTCATGCTCCTGTGGGTTAAAACTAGTCAAACAAATATATCAAAAACCAACATTTACATAGCCTGTTTCTATAAGTTATCTTCAACAAAGAATTCAAAATTAACAAATATTTGAAATCACAAAACAACGATCATAATCAATATACTCTAGCATAATACAAACATGGCAAAATAATATTTATTATATCTTTACAATATAATTCTAGTTCCAAAATATGAGTAACTACATACGCAGATGTAATCCAAGTTTCAAGATATAAGAAGACTAGTGTAGTCTAAAATAGTGAGATATGCAATAATGGAGTATCAACAAAAAAAAAAAATGTAGGGAGAATAGAAGAACTCAATACTAATTGTTGTCAAGTTACTCTTAATCAGGTTATGATGACATATAAAGAGTAATGGGTACTCTAGGGCAGCCCATTCTAGTAGTAGCATCTAGCATAATATCTTCTAATAGGGCGACAATACGTTCATTCTAGCTTTGCAAGTTATGCATGAATTAGTGAAGCACAACATTCTCTTGCTAAGCTGTGTCCACATGAGATGTAGCACGTTGAACAAAAAAAATAGTGCCAATGACCTGAGTTGCAATCTCATTGGCAGTAAGTTATACTCCTTAGCTCTCACTTCCTCTCCTTCAACATGTGTCTATTGTGTTGTTTGTATGTCTACCATCTTCTTCTACATGAAAATAGAAAAAGTATTAACACAAAGAAGATAGTAAATATTTGTTTCATTAAGCAATAATAAAACTAAAGGCTTATAGTTTTTGTTCGTTAATTATTTACCCTCAGCTACGGGATGGATCCAACCCTTTTATCTTTGTAATGTGCATTCTCTTGTAGCTGAATTATGTCTGATTGTCCAATTCTATTATATTATCAAAAGAAGTAAGAATAAGATTCAACTGAATTGAAACTATTTCCTAATAGAAATGAATGTATTTTGACATCGGGTAGGATAGGGATTATCATATTAGCTTGTTGTACCAGATAATTCGCAAGAAAGAAACGACAGAAAATGCCTAAAAATCAGATAAAATACTCTGAAATCAACTCAAGATTATTAATAATGCAGAATGACCAAAATTAACCCACAAGGCGAGTCAAATAGCTGCGAAATACGAAATTATGGGAAAATTACCAAAAATGGTAAAATTTCGAAATTATATCAGAATAAAATATTAAGTAAAAGAAGTAGGTTGTCAAAAATTTGGCTTAATTCAAGTTTTCTAACATATGAAAAAAGGGAAATGAAATATTACCATAAATAGCAAAAAATAACTTAAAATTGAATTCTGAAAAGGAAAACAATAGATTTTGGGCTTGAAATTGAGGCCCACTTTGGTGGCCACGACGTGCGTGCTGAAGAGAGCTTTTTGAATTGGGGTCCTAATAGCTATTCTGATAACCGTGGCCAAAGTTATGGCCAAATTACCAAAGACACGTCAAATTCCCCCAATTAAGGAATAATTGCGATTCACTTTCCATCTTTGGGCCGATCTGCCGTCTCATGGTATCTCAGCGCCATCATCGTGCTATCTGACAAATCAGCATCACTCGACTCGGATCCTCCTGCACCATATTCCTTCTAACTTACCTCCATAGCCTAACATTAAATAAAGGATCTAGAGCTAAAATCACTCACTTTCTTAATAGTCAAAAAAAATAATCCCATCAACTTAGTGAATTTGTGAGCTATTGGTTGGTCTAGATGCTTCTTGTAGTGTTTGTTCAACTTACTTCGAAATTCCTTAAAGGAAGTAGTCATTAATTCTTCATGAGCACTTTAAAAGTTACATATTTACCAAATTGTATGTCAAAAATAGCCTATATGCAGCAACACAGTGAGAGAAGAAACATTGCAAGAGCATGAAATAATGGATAGAAACATTCACTATGGACGAAATAAATTTCACCTATTAGAGCGTGCATATGCACACCGTAAATGTTGGCCGTAATATCCCCTTTTAATTTCCCTCGTTTCATTCAGCACTTCCATATAACTTCTTCTTCCTGTCTACCTGCTCTGCTTCTTGCGGTCTACCTGCTCTTCTTCCTCCCTCTTATCTCGCTTTGTTGCCAAATCCCTTTGACTTTCTAAACTGTGAGTAGTATAAATAGTCCTGGTTAGGATCCCAGCACATTTAGCAAATATTCGTTCTCCAGTGTATTGCAGCCAAACTTGGTGAATAGAGAAAGATTAACTAACGATTCATTGGACTTGTTCCAACAGTTAGGCCATGTTTATCATCTAGAATGGAATGTATCTGGTGATTCTATGTATGAAACCTCTAATTGCAGCCTCTATGTTTGACATTCAAAACAAAACCTACTTGTGTTTAATCTCCAAAATAGTCGTTTTCTATGTTTTTGAAGTCCCAAACTCGGCTGCCTATGTGTGTATATATCATTCAGTAGCACGCCGCCTTTTTTACTTCTCAACAAATTTCCCCAATGCCGGTATGCATCTGTTTTTTGGTGTAAATATACCGAAGACAGCCGTATATAAATTTATAAATTTCAACCGCCGTTCTGTGTTTTCCTCCTCTTTTTTGTTGGCGTGTGCGTGTGTATGTACACTCACACACATATATATGTATGATATACATATATGTATATATATCTATACACACACACATATATATATATATATATATATATATGTACATATGTACATATGCATATGTATTTATATCTATATGTATATATATATAAATACAAACACACACACACACACACATATATGTATGTATGTATATAGTATATATGTATACACATATATATGTATACATATATATGTGTATACATATATACTATATATATGTATACATACATACATACATACATATATATTTATACACACACACATGTGTGTGTGTGCGTGTGTATATATGTATACTTATAGCCGTTTTTAAGTGAAATTACACTTGTTCCCTGATTTCTTTCTTTTGCTTGTGTTGTGTTCATATATAAATTCCGCCCAAAGCAGCCTCCTTTTTAGTGTCAGTAAGAGTTCAAGGTGGCTGCAATGTTTTCCTCCAATTCTCCCTGACAGTAGCCAACTTGTATGTATATCTCAATAAAAATCAGCCACCAACAGAAGCGGAGGTAGTGCCCAGCAATGCTCCCAGCCCATATAATTTTCCCATTTTCTGTGATACAAGTTGAGTTGTCCCATTTTCTGTCATGCAAAAAGTTGAGTCGTCCCATTTTCAATTTGAGATGAGAAATTTAAGGTAAAGTGGCGATGACCTGCGGACAATTTCGTATAAGAGATAAAGTGGCTAATGTTGTGAGGTGATTGGGAAAGAGACGTGGGATTTGGGGATAACATGTTTGAGTGAAAATCTTTGAGATATTCTGGAGGGTTATGAATTCTCTATGATTTTCTAACAGTGATTTCAAGAGGATGGATTGGTAATTTGGCAATCTGGCCAGTGCTAGTTTGAATAAGGATGACTTGAATAGGTTGAATGTCATGAGATGTGGTTTCTTGGGACAATGAGTGATTTCCAATTTTCCCATTTTCTGTCATGCAAGTTGAGTCTTCCATTCTCATCTAATAGTTGATTTACGTAAATGAGTTACTATTTTCATTCATACTATTTTATATTCTTGATCTTTTTATCTTTGAAATGTAAATTTACATGTAGGTTTAATTGATAGTATTTGGCAGCTAAAATTTGAGTTTGGATGCAATCAAATGATCTAAGTACCATTGCTCCAATGTCAAGCAACAATACCATTTATTCATTGGTCAATATGAATTGCATTAAATAACACCATTTGTTAATTACTGTTAACACTGGTGATTCTGGTACCAGACTAACTGTTTTCTTTCTAAAATTACCACTTCTAGTTGATAGCTATATACCTCGTGATTGATTTGATAATAATATGTTTTCTTCTTTCTTTTTTTTTTTTTTTTGATATCCAGGTATCCCAACTTACACTAGACTAAATCTTGGACCCCCAAGATCCTTGCCCCTAAAACCTTGGAGGGGGTAAATCGCGGGTTATACCTCAACTGGATCACACATTCCCCCCACCGCCTGTACACTTCTGCGCATAAGAGATCCTTCTCCAAAGTGATTGCTCTATACCAAATAAATCTGGCCGTAGATTATCACCAAGATTCGAACCTCCACCCTGCCACTGGAAGCAAGATAAATGTTGATTGATCCACCAGTTGAGCTGTGTCCCGGGGGGCTATAATATGTTTTCTTCATATCCAATTATGTAACATCAGTTGAGGATGTTTCTGGCTCACAGCATTTATTTGTAAGGTCTGTAATGAGCTGCTTTCACGAGCCACAATTTTCTCTGTCAGAATTGTTGTATTTGTGGAATATTACAAATTCTGACCAATCGTGATTGTATCCAAATTAAGACTATTTCCTGTCTGCTTATTATATTTATAACTTCTCACTTGACACTAATTAAATCTCACTTGGCTATGAAATTTTGCAATGCCTCGTCGTACTTATTTCTCATTTGTGGTTCATAACCTTTAATCATTTTAGATTGTCACTGAATTTGTTTAATAGTTATTCTGTTATGTACCAAGACAGATAAAAGTATAATTTTTTGAATTACTGAACGGAAATAGAATGAAGATACAGTTTTGGCAGGCTTTCGAGAGACGTGTCTCTCTCTCCATGTTGCTCTCTCTCTCAATGTGAATATCTTGCTGACAAACCAATCTCCCATTTATTCAATTAGTTATCCAGAGAATTCCTAATGTACCCCTCCTTAACTAATTAACAAACTAATAAGCTATTACAATAAATGGTAAACTAGAGCCTATCAGTACATTTTGTTGAATATTTTCAATGTTGAAATGCCCTTATAGCCATTTCTTAGTGTCTAAACTTGAGTTTGAATTTTTTTTCCTGCTCTAAAGAGTTGGGTAAGCAAGTGTAGGTTATCCATGCAAGTTGAATACTAAACGGCAGCTAGTTTCAAAATACAGTACACTCAGTTGCTTTCAAAAAATTAAGGACTTACCTCTCTTAGTTTAATAATTTAGCTATTAAAAAAATTACCTAATCTTAAGAATGCAGATAGTCTTGACTTATTATTGGAAGGGGAATAAATTACTTCCTTTCCATGAGCATAAACATGAGTTTTTATGAAATAGTCATAACTTAGGCACTTTCAAATCAGGTAGCAACTTCTTTCCCTCATTTCCTCCCTCTCCACTTTATGGTCATAACCAAATTCTCTATTAACTTCTCAACAGATTGCAATAGTAAAGAAGGAGCTTGTGACGGTTCCAATTTCGCCTACTTCAATTGAGGTTTGAATTAATTTTTTTGTAATTTCAGTTTGTGTGAAACTTTATTGGCAAAATGACTTACCTAATTGGAACTTGATTTCTAATATGTCCTAATATAATTGTTTTTATTGTGTTATAACAGATTATAACTTAATGGTGTTGGTATATTATCATGGATAAAGATTAGGCATACTTATCAAGGTTATCTTGTCCTCTTAAATTCAAAATATATAATAATGTCTTCAAATGCTTTTTAGATGATTTATTTAGCATTTTTTCATAGAGTTTCAGAGGCATATCAACATGGTGCAAGAAAATTTGGAAATATGGCGCAAGCCAATGCAGGGAATCCAGAAAATATCATATGCCCTTGTAAATGTTGCAAAAACCTAATTCTACCAACATTTTGATATAATGTATGGGCATTTGATCAGTAATGGCATGGATTCTACGTATACTACTTGTGTGTTTCACGAGAAAAAATCGAATGCCGCATCATTGCGTCCTCAAGATGTAGAAAATATAGAAACATATATGATGTATAGAGGTGCATTTTTTCAGGATGATAATGGTGTAGAATCCGAGAATGAAGATAGAGAGATTTTTTTTTTCAAATTTATATGAGGGCATAAAAATTCCTCTATTTCCTGGCTGTACAAAGTATATAAGGATATCTACAACTGTTGTCTTAGACAAGCTTAAAGTTACATATGGTATATTTGACAACGATTTCAATGAACTTCTTGATATTATTCTAGATATGCTACCACATGGGAACACCATTCCTAATTCTTGCAATTCAATAATAAGGTTACTAAAAACCTTTGACTTGGGGTATGAGAAGATACATGCATGCGTAAATGATTGTTGTTTGTTTAGAAATGATCTAGAGAATTTGGAGACATGTCCAAAATGAGCATCTTCGTGGTGGAAAGTTAATGAACGCACTAAGAAGATTCAAAAAGGGATACCTGAAAAGGTTTTGCGATATTTTTCGATTATACCATGATTTAGAAGAATGTTTAGGTAACTTGATAAGGTAGAACATTTAATATGGCACTCAAATCTCAAATGTCTAGATGGAAAAATGTGTCATCCAGTTGAGTCATTAGCTAGCAAGAGAATTGATCAAAAATGGCCTTGTTTTGCGTCTGAACCATGAAATCTTAGGCTTGGCCTTTCTATCGATGGATTTAATCCCTTTGGTGACCTAAGTTCTAGGTATAATTGTTGGCCAGTAATACTAGTTAGATATAATCTCCCTCTTTGGATATGCATGTTTGAGGACAATTTGTTGTTGACTTTACTAAGCCTAGGTCCCAAGCAACCTGGAAATGATATAGATGTGTATCTAGAACCGCTAATAGAAGACTTAAAGGAGTTGTGGAATATTGGTGTTGAAGTATATGATGGATTTACCAAGTCCACCTTCAATATGAAAGCTGTGCTGATGTGGACAATTACACCTTCAATATGAAAGCTGTGCTGATGTGGACAATTATTAATCTTCTGGCTCATGGGAACTTATCAGGATATCCTACGAAAGGCAAAGTAGCATGTCTAGTATGTGGTTTATCCATATGTACAAAATGGTTGACTTATAGTCGAAAGTTTTCATACAAGGGTCATAGAAGATTTCTTGCATATAATCATATCCTTATCGGTCGAAAGAAGCTTGGTTCGATGGAAAAAATGAGCATAGACCTAGTCCTAAAATATTAACTGGTCTAGAAGTGATGTGTTCAATAAAAAAATGTTAGCAATAATTGGAGAAAAATAGGGAAAAAAAAGAAAAAGAAAAAAATCAGATTTTAATTGTCCATGGAAAAAAAAGTCAATATTCTTTGAACTACCATATTGGGAGGTTAGTTATTTTACACTATTTTGAATTAGTTAGTTTTTGCTTAAACGTTTTTTAAATTTATATTGTTATTTTTTAGATACTACTTTTGCACCATAATTTGGATATAATGCACATTGAGAAAAACATTTGCGAAGGCATTCTTGGCACTATTTGCATGTGAAGGGAAAATCAAAAGATGGATTAAATTTCCGAAAGGGTTTACTCAATATGGGTATTAGAAATGAGCTTCATCTAGAATTAAAAGGAAATATATATTACCTCCTCTTAGCTTCACATATGCTATCCAAAAAAGAGAAAGAGTTATTTATAAGAGGCTGTTTGATTTAAAATTATCTGATAGTTATAGTTATAACATTTCAAAGTGTGTATCATTAGCAGATAATAGGATTTTAAATCTAAAGTCACATGATTGCCATGTGCACATACAACAATTGCTATCAGTTACATTAAGATGACTTTTACCTAGAGGACTAAGAAATGCAATTTTTTGACTATGTGCTTTTTCAACGAAATATATCAACGAGTCGTCGATAAAAATAAATTAGAAAAATTTGAGAAGGATGTTGCTATGACTTTGTGTATACTAGAAATGTATTTTCCCCATCCTTTTTGACATAATGATTCATTTAACAATCTACCTTGGGCATGAAGTTTGTATTGGTGGACCTGTACAATATCATTGGATATATTCATTTGAGAGGTAAATTACTATTATGCTTTGGTAAGTATTCTAATTTTCTTCTTCTAGTTGCTTAGATATCTAATGACTATTATATGATTAATTAGGTTAATGAAAACACTTAAAGGATATGTTAGAAATCATTCAAGACCCGAGGGCTACATAGCAAGGCATTATTTAGCCGATAAATATATGCATTTTTGTAGTGGTTACATGAAACAAGTTGCTGAAGTAGGTGTTCGACATACTCGGTATGAAGATTTTGATAATGAAACAATTATTGGAGGACTTTCGAATTCTGAAGGAAAGTCAAAGACTTTGAGTCCAGAAATGTTATAGGTCACTCATCGTTATGTACTGTTTAACAACGTCGCACTTGAGCCATACATAATGTAATGAAGCTAGTTAATTTATTAGTTTCACATTGATTACTATTCTCTCAAACTTTTCTTACTATTTATTTATTTATTTTCGTTTAGGATGCATAAGGAGGAGATTAAGAATTTAGATAGTCGTATTGCCAAGAATGAAACCTTAATACAAATGAGACATATGGAGACTTTCACTTCTTGGTTTGTAGAGAAAGGCAGATAGGACAATTGTAACATGTCTAATACATTAAAATGGCTTTCACGTCGGCCTAGATATGATGTGATGTCACATTTTGGTTATGTTATCAATGGACATCGGTTTCATACAATCGATGTTAGTAGATGTGCACAAAACAACAGTGTTTCTATTGAAGCGCAAACTATTTGTCGGTCTAGTGTGAAGGATATAAGTCATGTAGTTGGTAAAATATCTTATTACGGGGTTATCAGATACATTATTTTACTAGATTATCATAGTTTAAAAATTCCCATGTTTTATTGTGATTGGGCAAATATAGATAGTGGAGTCAAGATAGAAAGGATTTACCTTGGTAAATCTTCATAAAGGACAACATTAATTTGAAAGAGATCCATTTATTTTAGCTTCACAAGCAAAACAAGTTTTTAATTATAGAGAGAACGATACATCCAATTGGTATATTGTGTTAAAGGCACCTCCTAGAGAATTTCATGAGTTAGAAAATTTTGATGAGGAGGCTTATACTCTATGCACTTTAGATGCATTAAGACTTGATAATATCATTGAAGATGAAGGTTATGTAAGACATGATTGTGAGGGCATTGATATTGAATATGGTAGTTGTATATCAATACAGATTCTTTCTTGCTCTATTTTAATTTACTAGTTATGTGATATTATATTGATGTTAATGTCTTTATTGTCTTTAATTCCATTATTTCTTGTTTTATTTTTGTATATGGAAATGATGAAAGCTGAGTTTTGTTGATGCTGATGTTCACATGAGTGGAATAAGATGACATATCCTGGTGAAGTTCTCAGATTGTGTGTGTATGTATGTGTGTGTATGTGTGTGTGTGTGTGTGTGTGTATATATATATATATAAAATAAATTTTATTAGTAAATTCAATTAAAATATTTCTTATTTGTTTAATAAAGTCATCTAATCAAGGCTATAAGAAGTTAAAACGAGCTAAAAACGCTTTAAATGTTGCTGCTACAAGAGAAAAGAATGAAGGGATAAGAATATCAGAAGGAGGTTCTAATTCTATTCCAAACATACAAGTAAATGATACGCAACATGATGCAGAACTACTGCCTAATAACGTTGGTACTATTGAAAAAGGAAAGAAGGGAAGAGGTCGAACAAAATTGAATTATCTCAACAACGGAAAAGGCGCAATTACCAGTAGAGTTTAATGAAAGAGGGCAGCCAATTTGTAAAGGTTCAACTAAGTTATCATCAAGAGACCACAGCTTGAGAACTTATACCAATTACATGAAAAAATTGGAAAGATATTAGCAAAAATTTTCTTGATGACATATAGGAGCATGTGCAAGTGATATAAACTTTGCATATCTTATGCAATTTAAATTAAATTACTATTAATATTGTCTGCTTTGATGCAATAAAAGTTTGATGTTAATACTTGTTATAGAAAACACATCATGCAAAAAATGGAAAAGAATTGACAAGATCATCTATCTAATGTGCTTAAAGCAATCAATGACAGAGGAATAACAATTAGCATGACACGAGCTTCTACTCTCTGCAAGCCCGATAATGTTGAATCAATGAAAGAATGTCAAGTATTTGTCAAAGAACGCAATTCTCAACCATATAAGGTAAGCTTTCATTACTTTTTCCTAAATTGCTTACTGCATCTGCTCTATGTTTCTAATAAAAGTTAGGCTTACACAATACTAACTGATGTTGTAGGAAAAGAGCGAAAGATTCAAAAAGATGAGAGTATGTCAAATCCTAATGCATACAATAAGTAGAAAGGTGCTCGTTTAGAAGCTGAAGTGGTAAAAAAAATTTAAATTAAAAGTTAAGTTTGCTTGAAAAATTATAAACGTTTATATTATCACGTATATGAAATAAGTAAAATGCAGCATGCTGAAAGTGAAGACCAAAATTCCATAACAAGAGATGATGTTTATATTCAAGGACATAGTGAAAAAATTGTGAGCCTATTGATGAATTAGCTGGGGAAACATTGGTAACAATACTGCTTTTTAGTGATTTTTGGTATTCAAAGTTTATATTTATAATTTTTCCCATTAAATTGTTTCCTTTTATCAAAACAAAATAAAAGCATGTTTAGAGACAGTTACCTCTCCAAGCCAACACTCCCTTAAAGATTTTGGTGTTGCTAGAGTACTTGGTCCAGAACATCGAGGACGTGTAAGAGGTCTTAGTTTTAGTGTGACTCCTTCATAATTGAATGCTCTGGTAGACAATTATAACTTGCAAACTCAAGTCCAAGAGTTGAGAGATGAAATTAAAGAATTAAAATTTTTGTTTCAAATGATGAGTAGGAGTGCTGGGCAAGAAGATAATGTAAGTGGAAAACTAGAATTAATGAATGTTATTCTAAATTTACATGTAATTTCTATATTCAAAATAATAAATTGTACAATTGGATATTAATTTTACAGCCTAGAAACAAAAGCTTGAATGGTTCAAATAACCTTCAAAATAGGAAATGAAAAATGTATCTTGGTTTGGAAAAACTAGTGTTGTTACAAAAGGTGAAATCGCATCAACAAATCTAAGTGATTTAGTGCATCATGTACCACTTGGGAATGAATGTTGGAGAGTTTCGGTTAATGAAGTGATTGATAATGTTAGCTTATATCATTCTACACATGAACTTTTTGTACTTGAAGATGCATTAGGAAGTACAATAGCATAGCCAATTAGGTACATCAAAGTGGATTCACTGTAATAACAATGAAGGTATGCTTAATTTCTTTTCTATTTTAACTTCATAATTCATTAGGCAAATAATGTTACAATTCCTAGCATTCCTGCTTTTGTGGGTCTTAGCACTTTTAATTGACCATTGATTATCATTGAGTGGAACTTGATCACTGACATCTGATGAAATTTCAGGTACATGCAGCTTACAAATGAGCATTGCCGAAGTCTCACCCAAATCGAGCTTCGCAATATGACATTTTTCACAGAGTTCGAGTCTTATCATAACTATGCTTTCCATGCTTGAGATATTTAGAGAAAGAAGCCATTAGTTATCAATCAAGCCCTCATGTGGTTGGAAAGTATTTTTTTTTGTTTGTAAAATAACTTATTTGTGTTGGTTGAACATATGTATGTTGGTTGAGAAGCCATTAATTATCAGTCAGGATCGTCATTTGTTGAACTTAGGTCTGTTGGTAGAGGGAATGGAAAGTATTTGTTGCATTAGTTGATATATTTTATTTATATGATAGAATGTTCGGGTTAATTTTTTCATCTAAACTTAGAATAATTAATTAGTTTAATGTTGTTTATTATGCTAGCTTGTACTCAAAAATATTTTAATTTTTATCTTAGTTGAGTTGGAATTGAATGTGTAATATTTATAGGTGTTGGTAATCAAATAAATAAACAATTTTTTAAAAATTAAATTAACATTTCCGGCGTGCATTAAATGCTAATAGGGTCACCTTTCATAGCGTGCAGTCGCACGCCGTTAAAAGTAAAAAATTCGTATTTAAGACATGCACTGTACCCCGTAAAAAATCAAATAACTAATAACAGCGTTTGTATACGGCGTACATTGCACGCCGTAAAAATTGTCCAATTTTTACGGCATTGCTTTATACGGCGTGCGGTTGCACGCAGTAAAAAGTGCTTTTTGTTGTACTGATTGTTCTATGACTGTGACAGAGAGAAAAATTGAAAGAAACTGTCGCTACAGCAACCAGCAGAGTGTACATTTTCAATTTAGTCCCTAATAATGCTATCAAGTTGCTAGTTGTATCACATTGTCATTGGACTTGTTGCACCTAATTGACGTGTTGTATTTAATATAACTACTCTTGTCTTTGTGTAGAATCATGGATCAAAGGAATAAAATTCATAAAATTGAGAATGCTAAAATAATGTAGAAATGTAAAGTTGCTGCCGCAAGCTACCGAATTCAGATCACTACAGATATGCATACATGCCATTGAACATTCACTTACATTCAATATATGGAAGAGTGATATTATGATCTAATGTTGACAACAAAATAAGAGTGACATTCAGTTTTAATATCTCATAGCTTGTAAAACCATTGTACAAGTTGATAGAAAAATTTGCATAGATAACTCATAAGCACCCTGTAAGGGCATGCTCCGGAGTTTCAGCATATCGGTTATGAGCATTTTTAGAGTTTTGATTTTAAGCATTTATGAGTGGAGCAGTATTGAATGATTTTAATGGTGATTCTAAAGTGTTCAACCTATGCTTGGGAGTTAATATTATTCACCAGCTTTGAAGTTTTTTAAAAGAATAAAATTACATATATGTCCCTTAATAAAATTTTTAGTTTATAGTTTCTTATATTAAATATTTCTTATCCATAAATGATATTTTACTTATAGGTGATTTTTTTAACTTATAAGTTAATATTTTGCTTAAAAAATTAAATAAATTTAAATTTAATATTTTTTACTTATAAGTAAATTTTACAATTATAAGTTAATCTTATGCTTTTAAATAATTTTAAGTGAATTTCTACTTATAAGTAACTTTTTTACGTTTATAAGTGATTTTTTGTTTTATTAGTAGAATTTTTATTTTGTAAACATTTTTTTACATAAAAGTGATTTTTTACTTATCAATAATTTTTTAATTATAATGTAATTTTTCTTATCTTATAAGTAATAATTTATTTATATTTATTTTTTAATTATCATGTAATTTTTTTCTTATAAATGATTCTGTAATTAATATATTTTTCTTTACTAATTAGTTTTGAAGAAAATATAATGGTTGAAAATAATTACTTTATAGAGGATAAAACTAGAATTGAGTATGAGAAATAGCCAAAACTTGCCGATTTAGTGGGTTAAGAGATTTGGTCAAAATTACACTATCTCGATTTGGGGTGAATTTTAAATCCTCCAAAATCGATGCTTAAAAAAACTAGTGAACACCGATTTTTTCAACCCTTCATAAACAGCACTATCCAAAATGGTCAAAATCATTAATAATAATAATAATAATAATAATAATAATAATAATAATAATAATAATAATAATAATAATAATAATAATACTCCCAAGGAGGCCCTAAATGTAGTGTTTTAGGAAATTATTCACTAGTGTTATTTCTTATATCTTGAAAAAGAGAGGAAAAAATAAAATGGAATGAAAATAATAATATAAGAATACAGGTAGAAATCCGAATTAGTGCCCCGTGCAAATAAAATTAAACTAGAACTCAATATCCGACAATGGAGCCAAAAACTTTCAAAAACTTGTTGACAAAAATATTTTTCGAATTAAAATCACCTCAAGTGTACCGTTCATTAACAAGTAATAAAGTGAATTTAAGTTCAAGTATCATACCATAGAGATTGATTTAGTTCGATTTCAAATATCGCGACCTTAATCGAAAGAATAATAAAGTCATTCGTTCGTTTATGATGAAATTATAACTAAAATAATCGCCATATGCAATTATGAGTAAATTAACCTAGTTAAATACAAATTGTGTTGAATGCAAGTAAATGTGTTTTAATGTATGACAAACGCACTACGATCGCAAATTCTCATGCAATAATCATTTCTAACCTTTGTTCTACACCTTGATAATACGGTTGAATTTTGACGAATCAATATTCATATTTTATTCAAAAATCTCTCTGAAATAAAATCAAACATATTTTCGTATATAATTCAACTATATTTCTACGACGATGCGAAAATTCTGAATTCATTTACAATTTCTAAATGCGGTGGAATTTTGGCTACCTGCTACTCATTTAGAGTTTGTCATTGCCGTGATGCTTAAGGAATCACTAAAGAATTTTAGTGGTCATGATTTATTTATTGAGGAGCCTACATGCGGTGTTTGGTCTAGAGGCTCAAGGACTTGGAATGGTGGGCCCTGAGAAAATATTGAAGGAAATTGCTTGTGTTCAATATGAAGAACGTGCAACACGTAATTTATCAAATTGATTATCCTGAAAAATTAGATGAAGAACACTCTGCAAGATTAGAGGACAAATCTTCACAAATTGAAGGAGAATGATGAAGATTGAGGTTTTATTTATTAGTCATTATTTCTTTTATTCAATAAAATTTAATTTTAATTCCATTTATTTCGAATTAATTATGAATATTAGGACTTTTAATTTTGGTCATTATATTATAGTTTTAATAATTATTTAGATTCTAGTTATTTTTTTAAATAAGGATAGTAAGTCATCATGGCAAGAAGTGACTTTTGAAAGACATAATATACTTAAGAGTTTTTCAATATCTTAAATTTCCAATACTTGATATTTAAATTTAACAAGACAAAAATCTCTATATATGTGTGTGAGTCAAATATATATGACTAAATTTTTAGTATTCTTAGAAATTTATAAATCGTATTGCTGTATTCTTTTGAAATCAGTAGAACTTATTTGATCATAAATATTAACAAGAGATTTGAAATCACTTTAGAGTTAACATGAGTGAAAGACTCCTAACCAATGCTTAAAATCGTTCTTTTCTTTTTCTTAATTCATAAGAAATTGGAAATATTTCATCTTATAAAAGGATCAAAACTTATTATCGGTGTGGTAAGCAACCAAATATATATTTTTCATAAAGTCTTCGAAGTGCATTTTTGTAACGATATAGTTCTTATAGCATCTTCAACGGGCTCTTTAAATATAAGATATCTCTATTTCAAAAATTCAACCCTTAAAATTTTATATCTAATTTAATATTTTAAAATAAAAAGCGAGTTTGATTCTCTAAATTTGGAGAACCAAACACACTCACCATAATTATATGCATTCATTTTAATGGAGGAAAACAATATAGTAATTTGGAGGGAAGCTAATGAAAATAAAAGTAGAGAATACAATAAATATTTTTTCAGAGTAATAAATTAAGTGTTAAAGATAAAAAGTCTACTGAAGTATTTAAAAATTAAATATGCTCTTTAAAAATAGAGAGTCAATAGAAGATACTCTTACGCTAAATCTATCTACTTCATCACTACCATAATCTTGCCAACTCGAGCATGTAATTGACATTAATTGCAAAGCTAGTGCATTAACTGTTTCAGTACAGAGAATAGTAAATGGAGTTGGCAAAGATTATTTTCGTAGTAGTTTGAGAATTGCGAAAGCTTATTTTCGTAGGAGTATGATAATGTCATTAATATAAATTGTATCCTTTTTGTAGTTATGCGTATGCTTATAAATATAATATTTTCTCTTTATAATTAATATATACACCAAAAGTTATACAAATTTTACTATTCTTTTTCTAATTTTATGTCAAATCATATTAAAATAATAATCAACTAACAAGTTACAATTCATCAACTTTTAGTCACATGAACCACCCCCCCCCCCCCACCACGAGGAGTCCAAATTGCCCATTTAGTTGTTCACTCAACTCCTCACTACAATTTTTACATATCAAAATTTTAGAAGTTGCAACTCAAAAATTATAGTGGGTTTTAATGCCTTTAAATTGTAATGAGGCGATAAGATTGTGTCAGCGGACAACAAAAATGAGATAGAATATATGCGACCACCTTTTTTAAGCCAGAAAAAAAAAAAGGCTTAATAGATAACACATCATTACATTGCATGAATTTAAAGTTTCATTTCCATAAGGAAGATATCAAAAGCTACATATGTCAAACTCACACATCCTCGCTTTTATTCTTCTTGACTAACGTCTAAAATAGATTTCTGTCTGATTTCTTATTCAACTAGTACTAGATTATATATTTTGCATATGCATAAGCCATACTATAAAAAGGTTATTTAGAATAGCCTCAAAATTTTTTTATTCTCTCATACTAAATTGCCTCAAACCCTGAAAATCACAAGAAAAAAAATAAAAGATTAAAAAAGGAAGCACTAATCGCAAGAATTAATTGTTAAAACACAAATCGATAAATAATAAAAAAAAAAAATCATTAACGAACTAGAAATTGCAAGTTTGCCTACTGGATATAGTCGATGCGGACTCTCCCAGCCTTAAGATTAGCAATCCTCGAGAAGGCATCTTGAGAGAGAGTAATCTCGTTCGCTCCGCAGCCTGGGCAAAGATCTACGATTTTTACAGTTATTTCACCCCTTTTGCAAGGATGTGGTGTTTTGTTGGTGCCTCCCAAGCACCTAACTTTATACCTTCTTCCACATACTTTTCCACCATTGTACAACGTAGGATTAGCACCTGCTATCATGATGCCTTGGTTTCGGTTGCCATAGCATGCCGATGCTACAAAATGTATAACTATATGTGTAACTCTGTTGGAAGTCTTAAATTTGGATAATAGAGTTCTATAAAGAGCTGAAAATCATATAAATAATTAACATTTACAGGCTTAAATAAACATAAAATGTACACTTACGAAGATAAGGTCGAGCATAGTAAACAGAAGTTCCCTGCTTAGAAAGTACAACTGAGGCAAAACATGCCAACGTGCCCAAAAACATAAGATGTCGAATTTGACAGCCCATTTTCTGTATGTTCGAAGTACTAGTGCCCAGAGAGTATATGTTGTTTGACCCTTTTTATAGAGGCAAAAATGTAGAACTAGCCAACTGTTTCATGCTCATTGGATCGAACAAGTCAATCATTACATTGATGCTGTATCCCCCAGTTTCATTGTTATACTGTATATTGATTTCTAATGTGCATCATCTACAAGACTGAATTTTCTTTCAAGTCTTTCACTAACTACGCATCACATACAAGACTTAAAATTCTTCCAAGTCTTCCATTTACACTCTCTTTTGCTGCTAAGCTTACCCGGTTTGTGAGCAGATTTCCTTGGTAGAATATGATTTTCATGAAGAATTAGGTATCTAATAGCGCATTTATAAGTGCTAAGTCACTGTAAAAAGAAAGATATATAAACAATAATTTTAATTGGAACAAATTAAAAAATTCACAAAATAGACCCTATAATTTTTTATGTGCAAGAAAAATTTACAAAGAAATAAGGGGACCTTCCCTTACCTAGAAGAGAATGCAAAAATTAGTTACAAATTACGTGTCTACCAAGCTACTCCTAGCATCTAACCAAAACACTACTAATTAAATTACAGCCAACCACAATTTAAGTTTACGTTAAGTTGTGGAGCATGATTATTATCAAACCCTAATTATTGTCATTTCGCGGAGTTGGTTGCAGATCCACCTCCACGATGAGGCTATCATGGGGTTTGGAAGGGGGAGAGGCTGGCCCCCCCTTAGAGGTAGTGTGTGGAGCCCTCCAGATGAAAATTTCAATTAAGATATGTTTAGGAATTGTGTTGTTATAAGATTCCATGAAGTAATAGGATTGCTTGTAAAATTTGGTTTTGTCCTAATTTATCTTATTAAGAGGGAGTAGTCATTAAACTTTATATATTATCATCAAATAGATGGAAAGAGAAGTTAGATAAATACCTAATTAATATTTTCTCTTGTAAACATTTTTTTATCATAGTGAATTACTGTAGCGGCGAGAATGGGCTAGTTTCACATTGAAGTGAACTTCTATAAATCTTGCGTGTTCTTGATTGTTTATTTTCTTTCTTTAAATTGATTGCTACTGGTGGAAAGAATTATGGTTTATAATTCCCAACAATAGGTATAAGAACTTTAGGTTTTTTATTAAGTGCAATTACTGGTGAAGAAGGAACGTCGCTAGGGATCTATAATTTTTGATGGTATGGGTTTTGCATTTTGAAAGATGCAGTATTACAAACTGAATCCAAGAAAACATAGATGAAATCATAAAATCGCAGATTACACCATAAACCCTAAATCACAACATCAAGGCTTAGATCTTTCAATCGAAGGCTCAGACCACACCCATTTACCATCACAGAGGCACCGGGACTCAAAACGAACCCTCACAACCCAACACACCAAGGTCACTTCACTGGACTCAAGAAATCAAACTGCCTACCTTCGGTCGATCACTCACACAAAGGAGAATCACACAAGAACACAATTATCACAAAGATAATCAACCAGAAACCTCACAAAAAGAAGAAGGAAGGGTCACACAGACAAAGGAACTCGAAGGTTCCAAATGGCAAAGAGAAAGAAGAAAAACAGAAAGTGACGATCCAAGAGCCAAACAGGGAGTAAGGAGGATATTTATAGTAAATATCATCAACCGTTGATCAGCGGGTCAATCCAACGGTCCAAGAGCGACTAATGGTGTGTGGGCTGGATATTGGGCTCGGTTAAGTGGGCCTTCTAGGTACATATTTAATGGACCAAGTAATAAATCCAATTTGGGCCTTTTCATCATTGCCTAACAGTTGGACTGGATCAAATGGCATCACAGCCCAACAATGCAGTTTGAGGATTATTAGTTCCGTAAAAAATTACACCATCATCTTCTGAATGAAAAGTCAATAGGAATGACAAACAATGATTGAAAACTTCTTGATCATTAGTTATTGGGTATTATCCGATTGACAGTGTCGAGGAATGTTTGTCACAACGTTGCAATGGAGAAAATCACTGCATACTTGATGAAAGTACTGTCCGATATGTATGAGAAGCCATCCGCTTATAACAAAGTACATCTGATGAAAAATTATTTAATTTAAAGATGGCAGAAGATGCTCTAGCAGTAGCATCTCAATAAATTGAATACAATCATCAATCAGTTGGTTTCTGTCGAGATTATATTTGATGACGAGGTCTTTGCCCTATCCTATTAGCATCACTACCGGATAGTGGGAGCCTATGTAAAACTAAAATTTAGTGATGTTCATGATACTATTCATACTGAAGAATTTTGTAGAAAAGATTCCAGAGAATCTTCAATGTTGAGTTCTACCTTTAATGTCGAGAATAGGGAAAGAGGTTTCGATAAAATTTTCAATAAAGACAACGGTGGGATGTGGAGGAATGGTAAAAGTAAGTCCAAGTCCGGAAAGAATGTAGAATGTTGGAATAATGACAAAATTGGCCACATGAAGAAGAATTCTAGATCACGAAGAAGAAGGAAGAAAGGAATAAGATAGTTGATTGAAGAGGTATGAGAAGATGCTTTATTCTTATCAGTTCATGGTCTTATTGATTCTTTGGTGATGGATTTAGGAGTTTCTCTTCATACTACTGCATATCATGAGATTATGGAAAACTAAGTTGTTGGAAATTATGAAAATGTATACCTTGCAGATGGAGAACTATTGGATATTGTTGGTATTGGTGATGTCAGATTGAGGATGTCAAATGGGGATTGTACGAAAAATTCAAAAGGTGAAGAATGTACCTAAAATGATGCGTAAAACTAGATCTCAATTGTACAAGTTAATAATGTGACATTTGGTACTAGTTCTTGAGAAGTTACCAAGGGAGCCATGGTTGTTGCTCCAGTAAATCTGGACTCTTTATATCACTTCCAATTATAGAGACATGGTGCAATTGCTGATTCGACTATTCTTTCTAATTTGTAGCATTGCAGGCTGGGACACATGAGTGAGAAGGGAATGAAAGTACTTCAGTCTAAAAGGAAGCTATTAAGGCTGAAATCTGTTGAACACGATCTGTGTGAAAGCTATATTTACAGTAAGCAAAAAAATGTTAGTTTCTCTAAAATTGAAAGAGAGCCAAGAGCTACAGATTTGGAGTTGATTCATACAGATACACGGGGAGCTTCAACTTTTACTTCACTTGGCGGCTCCAGTTATTATGTGACATTTATCGATAACTCAAGCAGAAAGATACGGGTCTATTTTCTGAAGATTAAATCTGCTATTCTTTATGCCTTTAAGTGATGGTTGAAAACGAGATAGGTTTTGAAGGTGGAATGTTTGTAGTCAGATAATGGGAAGAGTATGTGGATGATGATTTCAAGAGGTATTATGCTGATAATGGAATCAAGACGCAGAAGACCATGTCGAGAACACCTCAAAAAAATGTAGCTGGGAGGATGAATATGACTTTGAATAAGTGTGTTAGAAATATGAGATTACATGCTGGGTTACCAAAAATGTTCGAGGATTAGGCAGTCAGCAATACAATTTACGTGATCAACAAAGATCCTTCAACTCCGTTAAACTATAGACTAGCAGAGGAGGTTTGGAACAATATAAAGGTAAAACTTTCACATTTGAAAGTGTTTGGTTGTGTTTCATACATTCACATTGATTTTATTGCAAGAAGCAAGCTTGAAGCTAAATAAAAAATGTATTTCTTTATTGGGTATGGTGATAGTGAATTCGATTATCATTTTTAGGATGATCAACTCGAATGGTTATTAGGAGCAAGGATGCGATCTTCAATGAAAGTGTTTTGTAAGTACAGGTGGAAAATCCATGAATTCAATGTGATTATTTTTCTTTCTAAGAATATGAACCATGCATTGTCTTGGGGGGCATACCCTAAAACATCAAGTCTTGAAGTTAAGAAACCTAAGGTGATCCTATTAAAAAATCTTCCTATGATTGAGTTAAAGAATACTGATGGTGAAAATCAAGAAAATATAACTCCAGAAGTACATCAAGACACCCATATGACTCTGCCCAGAAGATCCAGCACAACTTCAAGACCTTCACAGAGAAATTCTCTAGCATTGTATTATATTCTATTGACTGATACAGGTGAACCAAAAAGTTATAATGAAGCTTTACATGTTGATCAATCAATCAAAATGGGAGTTAGCTATGAGGGATGAGATGGACTCATTATTATCCAATCAAACATGGCAATTGACAGAGTTTCCCGACGAAAAGAGAGCGTTGCAAAATATATGGGTTTATCAGTTAAAATAAGAACATGATGGAAGCAAGTGGTATAAAACAATAATAGTTGTAAAGGGATTTCAATAGAAAGAAGGCATTGACTATATTGAGATTCTCTCTCTTGTGGTAAAACTAACTACAATTAGAGCAGCACTTGGATTTAAAGACGGCTTTTTTTCATGTTGATTTGGAGGAAGAAATTTACATGATGCAGCCAATGGAAAAATGAGTCCATCTCAAATCTTGAAGTTATGAGAACAGACAGTAAAAACTCAAATCTTGAAGTTATGAAATTTGTGGTAACTCCGTTGAAAGATCTTCTAGTGATTGAGTTGGGGAATACATTTAGTGAAAATGGAGAAAATATAGTCCCAGATGTACATTAGATACTTTTACGACTCTACCTAAAAGATCCAACAGAACTACTAGACCTCCATAGAGATATTCTCTAACATTACATTATATTCTATTGACTGATAGAGGTGAACCAAAAGTTGCAATTAAGCTTTACAAGTTGATAAGTCAATCGAGTGAGATTTAGCTATGAGGGATGAGATGAACTCCCCAATCAGACATGGTAATTGACAAAGTTACCATGATGAAAGAAATTTTTGTAGAATAAATGGGTTTACCAGTTAAAAGAAGAATATGATGGAAGCAAGCACTATAAAGCAAGATTAATTGTAAAAAGGCCTCAACATAAAGAAGGCATTAAATACTCTGGGAAGTTCTCTTATGTAGTAAAACTAAATACAGTTTGAGCAGTACTTGGATTAGTATTAAATGAAGACTTGCACTTAGAATAGTAGGATGTAAAGACAACTATTCTATGGCGATTTGAAGGAAAAATTTACATGCCACAAGGTTTCGAAGTATGGAAAAATGAGAAAATACGGTGCAGATTTCAAAGGAATTTATATGGTTTTAAACTTCAAAATAGTGTATAACAAGTCTGATAGTTTTATAAATAATAATGGCTTCAAAATGAGTCAAAAGGAATCATTGTTGTTATGTAAAGAAACTTGATAACTCTTGTAACACCCCTAATTTTCATAAATCCTAGAGTATTATCAAATAGCTTACTTTTCTTTACGTTAAATGAGGAACAGTAAAAATAAACTTCTATAAATTAAAATAACTAAAATATCCATAAATTTAAACATGAAAATTATATCTTTCAAAAAATAACAAGCACCTAACTAATTGAATAACATGTCTTTGAACAAATTAAACTAACTAATAAATTGAAAAACAGAAAACTTAATGTCTATCTTTCTTCAATCAACTTGACAGCTTGCATTACCATCCTACCACAAATCTAAATCAACTCAAACTAACCTGTAAAATTATTATAAAAGTGAGTATTTAAAAACATTCACTAAGATACATGCAATTTCATACATAGTTATATAACAATCAATTAAACACTTCATACCACTCTTCTCTCATGGACTATATCCGTTACCAAGCGGGATACGTATATTAGATCATCTTGAATTCTCGAAGGATTTTATATCTCTTTGTAAAGAACTCTAACGTCCAGTGACAATTCATACATATTTAATTGAATGCATAAAACCATAAGAAAACAACCCACTTATACATAAGTATCTTACCTTGATTTGATGAGAAGAATTTTTGAAAGACAAAATCCAAACTCACATTCTAAATCTTTACTTTTCTTGGTTGCTTCAAAATATTAAAACCATGAATTTTCTTTTTAACCTGAAAAGTACTTTATCTCTCTGCCATGTGAGTATTTATAATCTCTATGAAAGTTTATCTGACTTCTATTGAGTATAAGTAGGGAAGGCTTCCCATCGAAAGTGGAATATATTATTTTAATTTAACTGGTTAAGTGCACTTTTAATTCCATTACAAATCCTAATCAACTGAAAAAGTTGTTTATATCCATGTAAAATACACACATGGCCATCAACAACTTTAAAATAAAAAACGAACTTAATTAAATTTTAATAAATGACAAATTCTTTAAACTTGATTCTAAATTATTTGAATTAACTTTTTCTCAAGTCAAAAATTTTTAATTAATTACAAATTACAAAAAGAGTCCACTATTGATAACTAAAACTCCCTCTATCAAAATTCAATTATTTGACCCAAGAAAATTAAAGAATTTAAAACTTATTTCACTTTAATCCTTCAACTTTTTAGATCATAAAAGTAAAGACATCTTGGACAAATAATTATATCATATATAATTTTGGGGCGTCACAGCTCCTATATTATCTTGCTATTATAAGTTTATAACATGTTGACTGCAGGTGCTTGCAAGTAAGAAATAAAAAAGTTAATAAATGAATTATCTAAGACGTTTGCAATTAAGGACTTGGGTGTTGCAAAATAAATCTTTAGTATGAGAATTTCTAAGTACAATGATATCTTGAAATTGTCACAGGAAGAGCATGTGAAGAAGATGAGAAGCAGGTTTAGTATGGATGACGCAAAATAAGTACCTCTTTGCCAGCCATTTCAGGCTATCAAATGAGCAATTTCCTCTATAGAGGTGGAGTGAGCCTACATGGTCAATGTACCTTATGCCTGTGCTATTGATGGTCTTATGTATGACATGGTGTTGTGCAAGATCATATACATCACATGCAATGAGAGTCATAAGTAGATATATGAGCAATCCAAGCAAATAGCATTGGAAGGCAATACAGTAATTGACATGTACTTTAGGGCTATACAGACGTTGACATGATAGAATATATTGATAGCAGGAAGAGTGCTACTAAATACACACACACTTTAGGTATTATAGCTGTCAGTAGGGTGTCTAAGTTGTAAAAGATAGTTGCTCTTTCCACCACTAAGGCTAAGTATGCTGCTGTAACTAAAGCTAGTGAAGGGATGATATGTTTGCAATCTTTTTTGGAAGAACTGGGTCACAAGTATAGGAATAGTGGGTTGCATTTGACAGTCACCTACCAAAAAATCCTGTCTGTCATGTAAGAACAAAGTACATACAAGTTCATTATCATTTCATTAGATCGACTTTGGAGAATGGAATCTTAACACTTGTGAAGATTTCGGGAAGTTGGAATCCGACTAATATGTTGACAAAGACTATTTTGATCAAGAAATTGAAGTTGTGTGCAATTTCAGTTGGACTTCTGTTTTGAGGAATAAGGAGTTGTTGCTGTAGAGGAGTTATTGATAGTGAATTAGTCTTCAAGTGGCAAATTGTTAAGTTTGAAGCCTAATTATTGTCGAATCCTAATTATTGTCATTCGTAGATTGACCTCCGCGATGATGTCACCATGGATGTTGGAAGGGGAACGGGTAGGCCCCTTCCCAATGGGTAGGAGGTGGAGCCCTCGGATGAAAACTTTAATCGATGGCTATTTAGAAATTTGGATTCTTGTAAAATTCAATAAACAAATAGGAGTCTTTGTAACATTTGATTTTGCCCTATTTTATTTTATAAGTAGAGAGCAATCTTTAGACTTTATATATTATCATCAAATAGACAGAAATAAAAGTTTGAGAAGATTTGATTGATATTTTCTCTTGTAAACTTTTTTTTTTTTAGTATAGTGAATTACTACAGCGTCGGGAGATAACATAATCTTACATTGAGGAGAACTTCAATAAATCTTGTGTGCTCTTGATTGTTTATTTTCATTCTTTAAATTGATTGCTTTCGTTAGGACAAATTTAGGGTTCATAATTTTCAATAGTTTTGGCCAATCTTCAATCTATCTTTTGAAGCCTTTGTTTCCAACAAGTCTTATAGAAGCAAAACCCAAGTTGTCCATTTGAAGAATGTCAGTTCACAAGACCTTAAACTCTATGGGTTCCATATGTTTTAGATGTCAATAAATAAAATAGTCAATATAAAATGAATAATATAAGTTGTGAAATATTGAAACTTACAATTCTATTAAATGCATTCATGATAAAATACAAATAGAAAGTGAGTTTGTCTTTCCAAATGTAGAGTCAAACAAATTTTCTATTTTGGAGTTAAAATAAAGAGTTTTTTGGAAACTAGTTTTAAGATTTAACCTTTCAAAATAAAGAATATCTCTTCTTTATAGAACCTCTTGGAGATATGGGTCAAGAAAGATGCAATACATGGACTTTTCCACCAAAGAAGGGCTAGGAAAAAAGTGTTGCTAGAATTTGATAGCCCAAGAATGACTAATCAAGAGGAGGATAAATTGGTTTTTGAAACTTTTTCGAAAATTGATTTTATATCTAGCAAGTTAAGGACAAATGGATCAATCTAGGCATAAACAAAATAATGGCAAGTAAAAAAGAAAAGAGAGTGTAAACGATATAGTTGTGAATGCTCTATTCAAACCAATGATCTACATCTTCCGTTACCAAGTTCTCTGTCATTAACAAAGTCTTTTCACTATATCAATTGACTTATGATGCAATCAAAATCATTACAACCCATCCAATGATTTACAAACAATGAGCTCCAATCCTTACACAATATGGAGCATTCAAGGGACCTTAATATAATCGACAAGTTTAAAGAGTGATTTTACAATGAATTTTTCTCTCTTAATAAATAATACAAATGAATTAGGTATCAAAAGAGACTAACACTTCAATGAATAGCGATAAATGATAGCTCAAGTGTTAGATGAGAAAACTTTGAAAAATATGATGAGCTCAAAATTTGATTCAATCAATCAAGGTTTTTCAATATGAATAAGTAGATGAAATAAATGTAACGTAAGTTCTAATGATTTTCTCAAATATTTCTCTCTTTAATGCAGTTAGAGACAATTACAATGAATGTAAAACGAAAATCTATTTATAGAAGATAAAGAGCAAAACTTTCTGGGAGAACAGACGAAGGTTCGAGTGTCTACCTCAAGTCTAGAAGTCCAAACTAGCCATCAAATGCTAGAAATCAAAATAATCAAAAACAAAATAAAATAAAATAAAAAATTGACATTTAGAGCTTGCTAGACGCCCGCTTGGTTTGGTCAGTCGCCCACCTTTACTGAACTTTCTCAATTTGGCTTTGTTTGATCCAATTGAATGTTTTGAAGAATGCGGACATTTGAAAAGTGTTTTCAACTAGTTTCTCCAAGGTAAGTAATAGCTTTTAGTGCATAAAATCATTTTAGAGCTTTAATCATTTATTGCTAACGATCAAAGTATTAGTGCATTTACATTTTGGAAAAAAAGGTCTAGTCTATTGTCTCTCTTTGAAGTTTGCTATTGTTTGAAAGATTTTTGACTTGAATGTTTGATTTTGGTATTGACCTTCATTGTAATTCTAATTTGTAATATGATAGTCTTGATTATGATCTTTTGACAACGATTTATCTATTTATTATTGATGACTATATTAATTTAAATTCAATTGTTAGAAAATAAGATTAACTTATTTGTTATGATCAAATTAGAAGGTTAAAGTCAACCACGGGTCAACAAAAATTTGTGCAGAAATTTTAAACATTGCTATTGTTGAAGAGAACCAAACTAATTTTGTGAACATGGCTTAATCTGTCTAGGCTAATCATGCTCTATTTCTCTCCTTAATTTTTAATTCAACTAGTTTAGGTGATGTGTTTAGTTGAAAAGGAAAAACAAATGCAGTACACTTTTTTTATAGGACTAAGTCTGCCTCAAAGCTGAAGGTTTAAAAGAAAAAACTTATTTCTGTCCAGAGATATGGAGGACAACGTTAAAGAACTACACTTCATGCGACTTTTTCTGGCTTGTGATCACTTTTAGATAGGTTACATGAAGGGGATTGAGTAAATTTATTTTGGTACCCGAATTTGTTCATAGCTTTCTTAGAGTTAAAAGCGACATAGTATATTTATATGTCTTCGAGAAAAAAAGGATGTCTCTTCTTTGATATTCAATTCCATATTGCTCAAAATCATTATCAATTAAGCATTCAATCAGATTTTTGTCTTTGAATTTTATAGGCCTTAGTGGACTTCTGAGGATGATTTGGGTCCAAGGCCATTTCGTTTCCTCAACATTTAGACCAAGCATGATTTTTCAACATTCATCTTTTAGAAATGGTCAATTCTTACTCATGTTATGGGTATGGATGCTCTATGCGAGAAGTTCTTCAAATTGAAAAAGGGAATGTATTGGTAGAATCGTCATATATTTTGGTGATGTATTCTAGCTGGTGAAGGACATTGAAAATTGGGTCGACTAGGAAGAGATTGATTATAGCAGAGACCCTACACTTGTGCATCATGATCTATTACATCATGCCTAGGCTAATCTAAACCGGACTTATCCATTAAGGATGGCTTTTGGAAACAAAAGTCTGATTTATGCTGGGTGTGTAAGGGGGACCACAACACTCTATATTTTTATGCAATGGTTCAAGGAAGCTTGACCATATCTCATATTAGGACTCAAGCAGGGGAAGTTCTATCTACTCCAGGTGACATTTAGAGTTTGACTTTCGCTTTTTACCAGGATCTCTTATCCACTCTTCGTAATCTCTAGATCCCATCCGTCTAGATGTCATTACCAGGCTAGTGATGGAAGCAGGTAATATGAAACTTAACCGCCCATATTTTATTCATGAGGTACATCAGGCAGTTTTCAGTATTGATGCTAACAGTTGTGCGGGTCTTGAAAGATTTACATCCTTACTTTATCAGGATTGTTAGAATATTATACAAGATAATGTATAAAGGGCTATTATTGATTTTTATAAGGAGGTTTTTCTGCCTCGTGCTTTTGCAGATACCTCTATTGTCTTGATCCTGAAATGGAAAAAAGCTTGCAGATGGACGGATTTCAGACCTATCAGCCTATGTATAGTGTTCAATAGAGATGCTAGGGGGACAGGGGATTGGGACAGGGTTTGGCAACAGCTACCCCTCCAATAGGGGGGCGCCACATGCCCCCTGTCCCAATTCCCTGTCCCAATCCCCTGTCCAAGAAGCTTAACACTGTTCAATAAGCTTGTCATCACGTTCACTGCTACCGCATATTATTTCTCCTCAGCAGAGTTGTTTTTACCCTGGTCTCCTAGTTGTGAATAACATGTTTTTAGCTCAAAAATTCCTCTACAATTTGGATGATAGAGTGCGAGGGGGAATACTATGTTAAGGTATGATATGGCTAAGGGATACAATCGTATGACTTAGTGTTCATATATGCTGACATTTGGATTTGATCAATTGTGGATTGACAGGATGAGACGGTACATCTCGGAGTATCAGTTCTTAGTACTCTTGAATAGCTGCCCTTGTGATTTTTTCTCTTCCTTATTCAGTCTCAAAGAGGATGATCCCATATCATCGTCTTTCTTCATTATTACTGTGGTCTACCCTCTCGCTTGCTCACTTAGAAGTTTCAGGCTGATCCCAGTATGCTTTATTAACATAGGATAATATTCTTATCTTACAACTTTCATTTGTTGATGATATGGTCATATTCGCCAGCAACTAGAAATAGTCTATCAAAAAGGGACTTGACTGTTTGGAGCATTACGATAGTTCTTCGACTAGTTAGTGAATAGAGACAATAATGGTCGTATACTACCTATGCGAGCATTAGATTTTTAGATTAGGAGATCGGTGTTATTGATTGGGTTTAAGCACCAACTATAATCGTTTACTTATTTGGGGATTTTTTTACTAAAGGGGAGCAAGAGGAGATTCCTCTATGATAACTTTATTCAGAAGGTCAGGAGCAGGATCTTAGGCTGGGCTTCATGATTACTTCCATATGGAAGATGTATTACCTTGTTAATGTTTGTACTTTTCTCTATACCACTTTATCTTCTTCAAATTATGTAGTGTCCCAAGGCTATACTGAAGAAATTGGAGAGCATCCTTCATAATTCCTATAAGATTTTGAGGATAAGGCACGACAATTATATTGGAGGAGTTGGAAAAAGATTTATCTTCCAACTGATAAGAGTGTACTATAGGCACAACGAGATTAAAGGATGTGGTAGACTCTTTCTCCATGATGTTTTAGTGATTGTTTCGATCTCAGAGATCTCTTTGGGTTTAGTTTTTATTGGACAGATATTATTTGGGGACATATCCATCATTTGCAGCAATCCCCCATTCAGCCTCTCCTACATGGAAGATGCTGAAGTTGGTTGGACCACGAGCGGACACATATATTACGTGGCACCTCGTAGCTTGCCAAATATTCTTTTGGCATGATTGTTGGATGGACAATACTACATTAACATCATTATTTTCACATAGGAAATAACATCTCAGAGGGTGTAGGATTACTTTGATGGTACTATGTAGGACGTGGGTCGATTATTACATTATCTTCCATCCCTTGTAGTGCATCAGATCGGATTATGTGAAGAAGTAATTGATCCCATCGTTTGGAGAGACACATCAGATTGTAGCTTTGCTACCAAGTCCGCTTGGTAGTTGATCTGTACAGCTCAGTAGCCTCAGGACTTGCCACTGAACACTTTTTGGCAGCATCTGATTCCTACTGATGTTCTTATATAGAGGTGGATTGGATGTCACTTGGCCTCTCGATACTAGTTTTGTTCTAAGACTGAGACCATCACTCACCTTTTCATGGGAAGCAGCATTTCTAATCAGGTGTGGGGCCATTATGGGAGCATTTTTCAGATTCGTATAATGTTAAGATAGAGCATTAGATAAAGATTCCAGAGACGACAGTATTCTGAACAGCACTTATGGAGTTGTTACATTCGCATCATTATCTCTCTATTAATTTTTTTGTTTTTTTGTAGACTAAGTGAAATGATACGAAGCATAGTGAGATTTGCATGGTGCATAGGCACATCATTTGAAGAGTCTACTACATGACTCTTTTCGTTACATGGGAGGATTATTTCAAGATTTGCTCCTCTATTCGATATTTTTCTCTCTCTCCACCTATACCACTTATTATGGTTGTTTGACGTACTCTATTAGTGGAATCTTATAAGATCAACACTGATGAATGCATCAAAGATGTATTGGCGAGCAGTGTGGGCATCATTAGGGACCACAGTGTGTTTTTAGCGTCATATGGCCCATGTCTGATTTTGGAAGCCAACTCAGAGCTATACTGGATGGGATTTTACTGGCTAGAGGACTTGGTATATCAACTATTTGGGTTGAGGTAAATTCCACTGTGGCTATTCACTGCATCACCGAAGATAGAGGACCATGGATAATTCAAGGCATTCTTATACAGAACAAAGGCTTCATCTTGTTACAGAGACACGGTTTCCCACATCTACATAAAGGGAAACCAGATAGCAAATTCTCTTGATCTAGAAGGTTGGGATCATCGAAGCTATTAGAAGTATGAACCACCAACCTACCTCGACAGATTATGAAACTTGTAAAGATTGACTGATATTGACTGTCCAGCTTTAAAGGTCTACAGATTAGCTGTGATTTTCATTTGCTTTCATTATATGGGAAGTAGAACTCTCTCATTTTATTATTATTATAATTATTATTATTATTATTATTATGCTTTCCAATTATTTTTCTACATTTGTTATCTTGTTTGCATTTAGGAGGTCAAGTTTATACCCCCCCGTCCTTTCATGAATACCGATCATTTTATTTTATATATATGGTTTGAAAATCCTTAACCCCCATCGACTTTCCTTGGTACGGCCTAAAAATTCACTTGAAATGTGTACATGTCTCTATTAAAAGAATAATATAAAATAACCCAAAAATGAAACCCTAGTCTTGCATTTGAAAGAGAACTCTACAACTCTAAAGTCCAAGTCAAATAAAATTGAAACACACACCCTTAACTCTTAATAATACTGAAACTGAATTAAAGACAAAAATAGAAAAAGCAAAATTGAATGGAGTGTCCGTCCTCCAATGCTATCCTAATTGCACCCATTTAATGGCCCGTGGTTATGGTCAAGAGTAATTTATAATTGATTATTTAGATGTCTGGAAGCATTCCTCTTATCAACTTTATTGATAAATAAGTGGGGTGTATTCAATTGAGACTTTTAAAGACTTTGAGAGACTTTTTAAAGTGGGTGACTTTTGTGGATTTTGTGGAATTTTAAGTGATTTCTATGAATTTGATAAGAATTAATAAAAGTTTTTCATGGATTTGCGGAGACATTTACTAGAGACGTTTGAGTCACATTAATATAAGAATGAAAATGAAAAATATAGTCGTTACGGGCCCCCACACAAGAGATATATTTTCAAATATGGTGGCTTGATGTGATGGATAACGATCATATTTTTTATTTTAATGAGTAAATAATGGGAAACAAATAGGAGGAAACTATTTTGACAATCATTTTTACAAATTTTTTTTTAACTCATTTTAACCACATTTTCACAATTATATATTATGTACGTAAATTCAAAAAAAAAAATTTCGCCATACATTATTTTAAAAATTATTATTCCAAAACTCAATTTCTGCACAACAAAAAAAAATAATAATAAAAATTAAAAATCTCTTTTTAATTTATCTCCAACAGGGGCTAAAGCTTTTTGGCCATTTGAAGTTTTATAGGCGAGTTAATTATCGACGTATTGAACACATCATCAAAAAGAAACCTGTGAAAGTTTAATTGACGTTCGCCAAAAGAGTCCATGCATTGACACAAAAATGTATGGTTTTGTATTTAATGACTCCAATCCAAATGCAGCGAAATGGGCCAATTTCGCCATAAAGACGTTCACTTATAACAGTAATACATGCGCAGGAAATTCACTACTTTACATTTTCTATGCAGTACGCATATACGTAATGGCAGCACATCTCACAGAGAGAAATTCTGATAGTTGCCCCCTAGGGCACTTCTCCACTGGCAAAGGACGGACGCTGTCAAACCTGGCAGAGCAGAGGTCGTGAGTTCGAAACATGGGGCTCTTGGAAGGCAAGGATTTATTCTTGGAAGGCAATGAAACATTTGGAAGGCAATGATTTATTGTTGGAAGGCAAGTGGGAACTTGGAAGGCAAGGATTATTCTTGGAAGGCAAGGTGCAACTTGGATTGGCTTGCTTGGCACTTTGTCAGACCAGGTGGGGAGCGCTCGGACCCTGGCCAGTCGGAGGCACATCCTGCGATTAACCGGACTGTGTGAAGAGGGGCCGGATCACAGACCCAAGGATTAGTCAAGAATTGGACACCTTGTAAAAAAAAAAAAAAAAAATTCTGATAGTTCAATTTACTATGTGTTGTCACATTTCACCATTATCATAAATTTTCAAAATTACTATTACCTGTGGGTTAGATTATTTACTGTGGATGCTAATTAATTACTGTTAATGCAATTAGTACTTTAGCACTCGATAAAGATTTTTTGAGAAGTGATTGTGATTTGTTGAGAAAAATATATTTTTTTGGTTAGAAATTAGGAAAAATTATGAAAAAGGGTGAAATGCATTTTTTTAGAGAATATATAATTAAAAATGAGTGTGATGAATAAATAATTCTCAAAAAAATCAATTCCAAACAAGGAATTAGTAGAGCTTGTCAACTTTTGACTAATTTACATTTGAACTTAAATCTTTACATGCTTGGGCATAAAGTTGACAACAATGTCGTGGTGATCGAATTTTTTTAACATAACAGTTGACCGATACTCACAATGCGGCACACTTCTTTTGAACTTTTTTATTCATGCGGGACTCATCGTATATGAGAGGATGTCAACCATTATGTCAAAAAAATTCGGGCAAAGTAATTTATTAATTGTAAAGTTGAACTATCTGCAAGAATTTAATTACTTTTATACATGTACCTCCAACACATTATATTGCTGAAATTTACTGGCCAATCAAGTGGAGAGAATCTAAATACTGTCCTCGGGCTATGCTCAACACATTTCTTAATAAGTTTACTCATATAAATAAAAGAGAAAGTTTATACAAATAATATTTTTGTCAGTCACAAGTTTAAATCAATAAGTTAGTTAAAAAAATTAACTCATGCCATACTACAAAGGGCCATGCTATGGTTACAGGCCGGCGCCCTCCAATAGGGGGGATCCATGTGTTCATTTGGACACCATTATGAATTCCCCAATATATCACTAGATTAATCCAGGTAGTAATAGTACGTAATTTTCTTGGAACTGGAATAAAAGCTTTTTCTAAACCTTCTTACTGAAGAAACTGAAGCTGAAATAACAGCACAATAAACCCTACTTTTATGGGAAAGGAAACCCTACTTTTTTATCCTACACTGAATTATATACACATTATAAGATATGCATTCGCCTTGATCAAATTCACTTGTACTCTGATTATGCATCCTAGCTCCAGCTTTACTTACAAACCTATATATATTGCGTTTTCTTACACTAAAATCATCATAAGATCTTCTTTGGCAGTGTGTATTTAACTATTTTTATATGTATATTCAGCATCGAATAATGTGCTATTGAAGGCTTCAGTAGGGTTTATTTTCATTTGTAATTTCATACAGATTTTCTTGATTGATAAATTGTAGCTGGTATATATAATGACTCGAGTAAGGTTTTCTGGACGCAAGCAGTTGGGAGTGACAAACTTTTTTTCTTTTTTTTTTTTAACAGGGTATCTCAGCTTACGCCAGACTATATCCTCGTCCCTAAACTTCCGGCCCCTCAGCAACTCAGGGAGGTAAATCGCGAGATGTGCCCAAGTTGATCAGGGTTCGAACAGCCTTTATACTCCTGGTCCCAAGGGAGCCTCCTCCATGGTTATTACATCACCAAGCTGGGGAATGACAAACTTTTTTTTTTTTTTTTTACAAGGTGTCCAATTCTTGACTAATCCTTGGGTCTGTGATCCGGCCCCTCTTCACACAGTCCGGTTAATCGCAGGATCTGCCTCCAACTGGCCAGGGTCCGAGCGCTCCCCACCTGGTCTGACAAAGTGCCAAGTAAGCCAATCCAAGTTGCACCTTGCCTTCCAAGAATAATCCTTGCCTTCCAAGTTCCCACTTGCCTTCTAAGAATAAATCCTTGCCTTCCAAGAGCCCCATGTTTCGAACTCACGACCTCTGCTCTGCCAGGTTTGACAGCGTCCGTCCTTTGTCAGTGGAGAAATGCCCTGGGGGACGGGGAATGACAAACTTTACTTTTACACCAAGAGGGATAAGGTCATCATCTCATCATGACTGTTACATCAATACTGTAAAAGAATGGTCAGAGAAGCCTCAATACTGTAACAAAGGTTGGATTCTTCAATTAACATAAAAAGTAATTAGCACAAAAGGTCCTTATCTTTTAATGTTATTGTCTAAAAAGTTCATACTTTTTATTTTTTAACATTTTCATTCCTACTTTTCACCTTTTATTGTTCAAAAGGTTCTTTTCATCCATTTTTTCAATAAAATGATGAGTTTACCCTCTTATTCAAATAAAACAAAAAGAAAAGATGAATTACCAACTGCAACTATAGTCACAATTTACCAAGCTGTCACCTGTAGATCCACATAACACCACGTTTCGTCCACCATGCCCACCGGACTCCACCACCACCAACCTCGCCTCACTCCCCCACCGTTCTCCCACACATGAATTTGAAAGACTGAAGTACTTAGGATTCACCAATTTTGGTCTAACAACTTTTGCTATGCATCGTGCCCGTAGAGAGTTTTGGATCAAAAATTGAAATGATTAAGAGGATAATTTGTTCAATTAGATTCATACAAATTGTCGTTTGGGTTTGTTGATGGTTCGATTGATACTAATTTAAGGATTTAGAGTTGTGGGATGCGTGAATTGAAGGATAAGAGTTTGGCAAAATGGACGTCGTCACTGCCGAATGTTCTAGAATTATAACAAAATGATTTGAGGCATTTTTGATTGATGTGAGGCCTTGTATAGGTTCGTTGAGGCGAGGGGTAACCTTCTGTGGTGGTACGCGATCGTGGGTGGCAACAAAAATGGGATTGCCGTGAAGGGTTGTATATAGCAGTTTGGTATTTTAGGCTGTAAATGTTGTTGGTTCGAACATATTGATCACCAGTATTGTGGAGGATGATATTGGGGAGAGTGAGACGAGGCTGGTGGTGGTGGAGTCCAACGAGTGTTGTGGCCGGAAGGTGGTGCTATGTTGATCTATAGGTGGTGACTTGGTGGGGTTGCGAAAGAGTGGAAAATTTAGGACTTATTTGTAATGTTTTGAAAAATTTAGGACTATTATTACAATTAGTTATTTATTTTTCTTTTCTTTTCCTTTTGTTTTATTTTAATAGAGGGTAAAATCGTCATTTTATTGAAAAAATGGATGAAAAGAACTTTTTGCGCAATGAAATGTGAAAGATAGGATTAAAAATGTCAAAAAATAAAAGATATGAACGTTTTTCACAACAACATTGAAAAATAAGACATTTTGTACTAATTACCCTAATATAAAATATAATAAATAGATCAGTAAACATTTCGTTTCTAGAATTGTCCATACTCCATACATCTTTCAGATTAGGCACTCTTGTCCACAAAATACTGTTACACCCTCATTAGAATAATATTATTCATTAGTATTCTTTATTCATAAGCACTAACTTACTACCATTTGGATGACTGTCATTAATTTATCATTGTACACGTAAGATTTTAGATGACAAATCAATTAGGGTCCGTTTGATTGCAAAGATGGAATTGAATTGGGTGAAAAACGAATTTCAGAGAATTGAACTGCCTAAAATTATTTTCCTGAGAATTGTAAATTATTGTGTTTGATTGGTATAATTTTTCACATGAAAAATGTTGAAATAAAAGTATTTTTTAATGTTCGTTTGACTTTGTTTTGCATGAAATTGTCAATTAAAATGATAGAATTTACTGGTATTGGGGATGACATTGGTTTCCATCGCCAAAAAAATAATAATAATAATAATAATAATTCAAGAAAATCATCTTTTTTTTTTGTGTTCGTTTGAATTTATTTCACATGAAAATTATCAATGAAAGAGAAATATTTTTTTACAATAATTCTTAGAATTGGTTTCTATTGCCTAAAAAAAAAAAAATCGCTACAGTAGCCGGGAATTCCAATTCTTACCATATATTGTGAGAATTGGAATTCCACCAAATCAAGGAATAGCACAACTTCCAATAATAGAAAGAAATCAATTCCATGAAAAATCTTGTGAATTAAACACTATATTTTAGGTGGAAAATGGGAATTTTCCACCTATTTTCATGGAATTGGACGAATCAAACACTACCTCTGTCTTTTTTTTTCCCCTTTTAATCTTTCATTTCAAAACTCTTTTTTTACATACTCATTTTTAATCATAGATTCACACAATAAAATGTTCTACAAGCAAACCAAAAATATTTTCTTACTTTTTAACTGCACATTCTTCAAAAATTCAAAAACAATGTTGTTCTGAAAAAAAAAAAAAACCACTAAACAAGGGCCTCATGTCATCATGGCTCATGAGTAAGTTGTGTTGATGAACAACATTTATACTGAGAATTGTAAGCTTTTTAAGCTATTTCATCAAAAGTAATTAATTTCAAAAAGAAATAAAATATGTAAAATTTATAGAGGTTCATTTTAATGTGAAACTACATCATATTTTCTTGATACTGTAATTTCACTATGATGAAAAGAAGTG
The DNA here is from genome assembly GCF_002742605.1 of Olea europaea var. sylvestris. Classification (NCBI taxonomy): domain Eukaryota; kingdom Viridiplantae; phylum Streptophyta; class Magnoliopsida; order Lamiales; family Oleaceae; genus Olea; species Olea europaea. Next base: position 28,996,280 of record NC_036247.1, on the reverse strand, counting down.
TACAAGAGAATTGCACACTCTATCTTCTGTAGCATTTCTTTCTTTTTGACGATAATGATAGAACCCTATTGACAGTCCCCTATACATAAGACAAATTAGAACAAAATTAAAAATATAAGTATGAAATTTTTGCACTATCTTTAATGAAATTTTAGTTAAGGGCTTTGATTCCTACACCCACGGGACAGGGGCAGGGATGTTTTCTGGCCCCTTTCAATATGGAATTTTTAAACTATCTTTAATAAAATTTTAGCTCATGGCTCTGATTCCTACACCCACGGGGCGTGGGAACTTCCTGGCCCCCTTCCAATCTTCACGATGATCTTACTGCTAAGGTCAATCTGCATTCTAATCTACCATTAATGACTCCTCTTCCTTGGTAAAAACTTTCCAATTCTTAAAAGAGAAGTCTAATTAAAGTTGCATACAACTTAAGTTTCTCGATCCCTAGTAAGGGAAGCATGTTGTTGAGCAATCAACCAGCTTTCCCCGTGCTTTCATTCTAACAGAAGGCCAACTTAGGGACAACCAGCAATCCTTAGGGGTCATTAGGGACATCTAATGTCTTACTTTAGGTATATCTAAGGAGGGCTAAAGTATTCTTACCAGGCTAAAGTACTTTAAAGGTCTCGTACCTCCTAATTTGTGTGCATTGGCTATGCGATCTAGCCTCATAGTGAGAGTACCCTGGTTATAGACGCGATCATGAGATGATGTCTCATAGTTGTGCGAGTGGGAAAAGATGCCAATATTGTGAGAACGAGTATTCTATAACAAGCATTTCTAATTACTCATGGATTAAAGATGACCCTATTTGGTCTATGCACTAACGAAGGGCATAGTGACAACCATTAAGCTGAAAGGTTTGTAAAAATTGATGAACACAAGAATAATATTGTAGGGCATGCGAATGACCTTCAATGGAGTTAGGAGAGCTCATTTCCAACGAATATGTTTTAGAGGACCGTATTGTGCATGAGCATGCATGCAAGTTAGATATGCATCGGAAAAAATGTATGAACCTTGGCCCCAACCATATGCCTTTGGATGTTTACACGCTATTAAGCTTTGCAGGAGAAATATACAAGTAGTCATGTCTAGACTATTGATAGAGAAGGCAAAAGGTAATCGAACTGTATGAGTGCAAAAAATAGTTCAAATATTGTGTGACTCTCGGAGTCCACCATGACATATAAACCAAAGTACCACTAGTGGCTTAGCTAGGGGTGGACCCATTAAGGGTAGAGCGGAGTTGGCCATCTGCACTCAATTTTCAAAAACCTTTTATTGAACTTTTTCAAATTTAAATTTTGAGATTTTTTTGGTTTCTTTCAAGATTTATTTTAGCTTATTGTTTGTCTCATTCCCCCTGAACCATAAATTTCGGTTCGTTCTTGGGTTTAACCCCCCCCCCCCCCCCCCCCCCCCCCCGCCCCCCCCTTAAAAAAAAAAAAGAGAGACAAAAATAAGCAATTATAGCTTTTGGAATAATATTTTTTTTTTTTAAATGTGTAGTTGAAAAAAGATGTAAATGTTTTTCATTTTCATATAATATTATTTTATAAAAAAATGTGTAGTTGAAAATAAGAGAGAGGAGAATAAATTTTTGAAATAATGGAGGGCAAACAATCACTCTAGTTGGGTATTCCGGAAATGCTTTTTCGACATTAGATGTATAATCTCAATTATTATGATAAAAATAACATTAGATAACCTGTTTTGGTCAAGATTAATCATGGACGATGCAGAATTTTTGGGAGACATTGCTCTCGTAGCATACCCATGTAATTTTTAAATATTCTATTAATTTAGAAATCAATATCCCAAGACTTGCAAATCTCACCCTACATTGTCATTGTTATATTTCAATAGTAATAAATAACTAAATGGTTCAAATAGAAGGTGACTGATGTCCAAGAATGAAAAACTGACCGATGCTAGTAAAACATCCAGAACTGTATTGAAATTTGGAGTAATCGACATATATATAATTTGTATGGATCTGAAAACAGACAGAGGCCATCATAATGCTTTATAAACAAGACAATACTGTAGAAGAACAGTCAAAGAAGCCTCATCCAGAGAAAGAGAGAGAAAGTCAAAATATATTTTTGCCATTATTCTGATACTAATTAATACTATATTTATCAAAATATAGGGCTTTGTTCAGTCACAACCACTGTCATTTCTTCTCTGTACAATTCACACGCATCATATAATCTCTCTCTGTTTGATAAAGATTTAAAAGAAATTTTTTTTAATCAAAGTTTAAACCAATAACTATTTTTAACTACAATGGAATCTATAATTTTTAAATCATACGTGTTATAATTTTTTATCGAAATCTATTAAAAATATAATTTTAGCTCCTATCAAACATGAAATGTAATATATTTGGTAAACATTATTAAATTTAGAAACATTATTAAGAGGAATATAGTTATGAATTCTGTTAAAGTAGATTATAAATGATTTTCTTAATTCGATAATTAACGTTACACCATATTAGAAGACTGAAAAATTTACAAAAATAAATAAATAAATAAATAAAATAAAATAAAATTATGACAATATTTTTTATAAGAAAATTTTTAATAATAATTTCTTCTATGTATATATATATTTTACTTATAAGTAAATTATTTATGATAATTGAATTTTTAGCTAAAAAATGAAATTTTTAACAAATAAGTAAATATCTTAACTTATAAGTAATTTTTTTAAATTATAAGTTAAAAAGTTATGACTATAAGTGATTTTTAATTTTTTTACATTTAATTAATTTTTCATATAAGTTATTTTTGTTAAAGTATAAGTGACTTCTTATACTTATAAATAATTTATTGACTTATAAGTGAATTTTGAAGTTATTAGTTATATTTTTCAGGTAGAAGCAATTTCTTACATAAAATTAATTTTTGTTTTGGAAGTGGTTTCTTATTTCAATTAAACATTTAGTTATAAAGTAAGATTTAATTTATAATAAAATTTTTACATATAAGTGAATTTTTTTTATAAGTGATTATTTTATTTATAATTTTTTTTAACTTATAATTATTTTAGTTAAGAATTTTTTTTAAACTTATTCTGAAAGTGATTTTTTTTTCCGTAAGTGATTTTTCAGTTACAACTTAACTCTTATTTACTTTTATGTAAATTTATGTAAATACTACTATTTAAACCAACTACCACATAGTATATTAATTATATATATGGTTAAATAAAAGAGGATAAATATCCTGAATTAATTTACGTCTTGTACCAAATATTGAATATTTATTAGATAAAATTATTTTAATATTTATCCGGTCTAATTTGACTGCCAAACGGGTCCATATAGTATGTACTCATCCTTCTCTTCGGTTCCATTTTTTGTCTATATAAAGCAACACGATTTTTTCGCATATCTATCACTTCACAAGCACATCACTGAACTATTTATTTTGCTGTCTATCCATGTTTCTAATTGCTTTCTCTTCTACTTCATCTTGGTCCCTTCGTCTGATGGCTGTCGATAAACCGTTACCTTTGGAGCCATATTTTAATGCATATCTTGCGGACTACTGCAGAAATGAGGATTGGCTGTTCGATTACAAACATAGGACGAAAATGAAGACAGCTACAGAAATTCAAAGGAGCTATCTTTACTGAGCTTTGTACTTCCCTTATCGTTTTTTATATCCCTTATTGATATTTTTTTCTTTTTCTTTTCTTTTTAATGATTTTGTTTTCTTGACCTTGCAACACTTTATCTTCCTTCATTTTTCTTTACAGTTTTTGTCAAATATTTTATTATTTTACTTTTTTAGTTTTATCCAGTTCAAATCTCCCAACTTCTATGTTTGTGTCTATTCCTCCTGAGCTTTGATAGATATTTCTATGACAAGATTACACACCTTTGTGTTGTTTCGGGTTATGGATGGTTTATTTTGTTGTTCTCTACGTTGCCGTTTTAGGCTCTGTAATTTTTTTTCTTTGATAAGATTCAAGTTTTAATTACTTGTAAGCTAAGCAAGTGGTAAATATTGTAATGTCGCGTAATTTTCTCTCTTTAAGGATTGGATGGATTCGAAATTGATAGATGGGTGATTACTTTGATTTGCAAAATGACAATAGATTTGACATATGTTACCAGAAATGCAATATCTTTTGATTTCTTTCTTTAGAAAATCAACCAGAAAAAGTAATTTTGCGTTGTTATTTTAAAAGTTTAACCTAATACTTAGATCACATGTTTTCTTATTACCGACGGTTGATACAATAATTGAATTAGAGAGATTAGGAATACCTCCGGTTGAACTTTATATTGTTATAGAAGAAACGCACGAGATACTTGGAAGATTATATGTGGCTACCAAACAGTCCTAGAAATTCAAATCGAATAAATCAAACACAATGACCACAAGTATTTTTCGCCCATAGGCCGAGATATTCACCAAGAATGGCTACATCACCCATTGAGCTTCCACCTAAGTGGTTAACGCTCTAATCCACTAGAATTCGAACAAAAATATCAAAGTACAAAGATAATCGACTTAAGAATCACTCAATTTTGAAGTCCTCAAATTCAACCTCACTTTTCTCTCATTTACAAGATTACACCAAGTAATCGAGTTCACCACAGAACAATAAGAGTCTAGCTATTACAGTAAGCACACTAGAAATCACCAAGAATACCAGAAGGCACGAGATTACAGAATGAAAACCAAGGGTTTTCAGAGAAATCATGAAAATGAAGAAGACGACTGAAACCCTAGAATAATCTCGAATAGCTAGAAGAAAACAGAGAGTCAAGAATATAAAAAGTCATAAATGCATCCAATGGTTTAGCCAGCAACACTTGTCTTCATCTTAGCCTTCCATTTAAAATGCATGTTCAAGTAATGCGAGATAGAAAACAAACAAGGGCCAAATTGGGTCACATTCCACCAATTTGGGCCAAGTATTAATAATTCAATTTTACTTTTGGACTGCATCATCGGGTCCCCAAGAGATGTTAAGCACACTTTAAAAATCTCCACCTTGATTGACGTTTTTGGGTTTCATGTGGATTTGGGTTAACTCTTCCTTAGGTTTCATAAGCTTCATGTACATGCAAAAATATCCTTAGTTAGCAACAACATTTGGGAGATTTAAACAATCCCTAAATTTGTATAGAGGAAGAACTTTAGTTCCCATGTTTGCAAGGTTAAATTTGGTTGACACCTTTTCTATTTTTATTATCTCATTTTCAATTATATCCTTAATGAAATGAAATTTAATATCTATATGCTTTGTCCTATCATGAAAAATATGATTTCTTGTTAGATGTATAGTAGATTGACTATTTGAAAACACAATAGCATTATTACCAGTAAAGCCAATCTCCTCCAATAAATCTTTCAACCACTTACATTCCTTAACTACATCTATGACAGCAATATACTCAACCTCTGTTGATAATAGTGCAACTATCTTTTGCAGTTGAGATTTCCAACTTATATAGGTATTATTTAATGTAAACACATATGCAGAAGTAGATTTTCTATTATCACAAATTCTAGCAAAATCAAAATCAACAAAACCTTTTAGTTGTATTCTAGTTTTACTATTATTGGATATTAGTTCTAAATTTGTTGTTCCTTTTAAGGATCTTAGTAGCCACTTCATAGCTTCTCAATGATACTCACCAGGGTTACTCATGTATCTACTCGAGACACTTACAGCAAAGGAAAGATCAGGTCTTGTACAGACCATAACATACAGAACCAATAACATTTGCATAAGGAACATTACTCATTCTATCTTTTTCTATTTCAGTTTTAGGACATTGTTCAACAGTGAATTTAAAATCACCACCTAGAGGTAAGGTAACATCCTTAGCTTCATTCATAGAAAATCTAATCAATATTTTTAAAATGTATGATTGCTGAGAGAGAAACAAAGTATGATTTGGCCTATCCCTTTTAATCTCCATACCCAGAATTCTTTTAGTTGATCATAAATCCTTCATCTCAAATTTTTTTTTTAACTTATACTTAATATTATTTATTTTATTTACATCACACCCATCAAGTAACATATCATCCACATAAAGCAGTAAATAGCAAGAATTTGGACCACCTCTTCCTTTATAATAAAAACATGGATCATATTCACTTCTGTTAAAATCAAGTTCTTTAATAAAAGTGTCAAATTTGATATACCATTGTCTTGTTTTAGACCATAAAGTGATTTTTACAATAAGCACACACAATTTTCTTTTCCTTTTTGCTCAAAACTCTTTGGTTGGGTCATGTAAATTTTTTCTTCTAAATTTCCATACAAAAAAGCAGTTTTCACACCCAATTGTTCCAATTCAAAATCAAACTGAGACACAAGAATAAGTAAAAATCTTATGGATGTGTATTTGACTGCAGGAGAAAAAAATTCATTGTAATCAATTCCCTCTCTTTGGTTAAAGCCTTTAGCAAATAATCTAGCCTTATACCCAATATTTTTAGTTATAGGATCACCTTCTTTTGTCTTATAAATCCATTTACACTCAATAATTTTTTCCTTCTTTTGGTTTGTTTACAAGGACCCGAGTTTTATTCTTCATTAAGTACTGCATTTCTTCTTTCATAGCAGCCTGCCAAAAAATTGAGTCTTTGCTCTCAACAGCTTCCTCATAAGTTGCAGGTTCATCTTCCATTAATTTTTGAACATTGAGAACAGTAATGAAGTAAGGTTCACTATACCTCAAAGGGGGTCTTATTTCTCTTTTTACCCTACCCTAGCTAAGTGATAGTCATCTAAGGGGTCTGGAAGTTGTTCTGGATCAGGTTCAATTTCTTGTTTTATCAGGCTCCACCTCAATCTAATGCTCATTTCTAAGGGTTAGATCCACATGAAAAAGGTCATTTTGTACAAAATATTTGTCTTGATCAGTTTGTGTGTCTGTATCTATCTTTTCTTTTATACGGGGCATATCTGACTCGTTAAAGACAACATTTCTACTTATAACAACTCTGTAACCTCCCTGAGCTCTTAACCAAATACGATATCCTTTTATGCCTTCCCCATATCCCAAGAATACACCTTTTATGGATCTAGGCTCTAGTTTCCTTTCACTTTGATGAACATAGGGGGCACACCCAAAAATTTTAAGTTTGGAATAGTCAATAAATTTTTCATTCCAAACATAATCAAGGGTATCATGATTTAGGGACTTAGTAGGACATTTATTTATTAGATATGTGGCTGTTTTAACTGCCTCTTCCCAAAATAACTTTGGAAGACCTAAATTTATCAACATGCACCTTACTCTTTCTAGAAGGGTCATATTCATTCTTTCTACAAGGTCATTTTGTTGTGGTGTGTAAGTGACAGTCCTATGCCTAAGGATATGCCATTATCTCCATAATATTTATCAAATTCTTTATTACAGAACTCAAGACCTTTGTCAGTTCTAATGGCTTTATCCTTTTTATTAACTTGATTTTCAACAAGGGTTTTCCAAGAAACAAAATTTTGTCAAGTATCAAATTTGTTTTTCAAAAGCATGACCCAATTTTCCTTTAAAAAATCATCAATGATCATGGGGTAGTATTTAAAATCAGAATAAGTGCTTACAGTGGCTGGCCCCCATGGGTCAACATGTTAGTAATCAAGGATAGCTTTAGATTTATGAATTCCAGTAGCAAAAGGTAACCTCTTTTGCAAAAGATACCCTCTTTTGCTTTCCAAATATACGGTGTTCCCAAAGGACACTTTTTCAATTTTGTCATTTCCCAAGAGGCCTTGTTTCTTAAGAACATACAAGCTTTTATCACTTATGTGTCCTAACCTTTTATACATACCATATTTCAAATTTGCCAGGCAAAGAGACAGTAGCAGCAATAAATTGATTCTCATGTAATGGCTTTCAGAACATAAATTCCATTTGATTTTTCCACTTGGATGATACTAGAAAGATTATTTTGAAGTTTCAAAACACCTTTGTTTTTATTATGTTAAAACCTTCATCATCCAAAGTGCCTAAGGAGATTAAATTTCTCTTTAAGTTTGGAATGTATTTGGTTTTATCAATATTTCCAATTGCTTTAATCTTGCAAGAAAAATCATTCCCCATAGTTACTTGTCCTCCATTTGTTTCACAATATTCAGTGAAATACTCTTTATAGGATATCATGTGGAAAGTCTCAGAATCTAAAATCCAGTCATCTTTGACTATGGGTTGACAAGTCATATAGACTTGTCCGTAGAAGTTGCAACCTCTTCATAGGCTATAGTAGCTCCATCTTCAACCTTATTGGCATTTTTCAATTCCTAAATTCTTTTTATACAATCTTTAATGTAGTAACCCATTTTCCCACAAAAGTAGCATTTCCTACCTTTGACCTTACTGTTATTCTTATTGAACTTGGGTTTGCCCTTTTGAAAGGTATTATTATATTCCTTTGATTTCCCAAAGTTTTTATTCATATATTGATTATTATACTTCTTTAAGGAATTAGTACTTTTAACATGGTAGTCTAGTCCAGTTATGGAGGTTTTTGTATCACTTTTTCGTTCAAGTTCCTTATTCCTTAAAAAAGTCATGATATCATTAACAGTAACAGTTGTTCTCCCATATTCAAGGGTATGTTTCTCTTCTTTATATTTCTCAGGTAGGGATGACAATAGAGCAACTGATTTTTGATCATCAGATAAAGTCTCACTACTGTTAGTGATATCTTGAAAGAGTTTATTAAATCTATCGAGATTGACTTCAAGATCACAGTTAGGATCAAATTTGAAACTGAAGAATTGTTTCCACAAGTAACACTTATTTGGGAGAGCAACCATGGAATCCAAACTTAGAAAATATTTCACGTACTTTCGTCATGGTGGGCTTACAATGTGGAAATTTCCCTACAAGTGTAAACTTGTAAGGATCAGAAAGTATAGCCTCCTTTGACTCAGTCAAAACTATTGCCGGCTCACCCATATGTATAAAGGGTTCTTTGGCCAGTGACTTCAGAACCCCCAAGATTCATCTATAGCTTTAACACATTTTTGTTGCATTAAAAGTGCCTTTAATTTTTGACTCCACAGATTACAGAATGATCACCAAGAATACCAGAAGACTCGAGATTACAGAATGAAAACCAAGGGTTTTCAGAGAAATCATGAAGATGAAGAAGAAGACTGAAACCCTAGAATAATCTCGAATAACCAGAAGAAAATAGAGAGTCAAGAATATAAAAGGTCACAAATGCATCCAACGGTCCAGCTAGCAACACTTTTCTTTATCTCAGCCTTCCATTTAAAACGTATCTTTAAGTAATGCAATATAGAAAGCAAACCTGGGCCGAACTGGGTCACATTCCACCAATTTGGGCCAATTATGAATAATTTTATTTTATTTTTGGAATGCATCATCGGGCCCCCAAGAGATGTTAAGCACACTTTAACATTATATGATATGCGGTAGTGCTGTCATGGTCGAGAATTCGTCAATTTTTCAAATCTTTTAATTTTTACATATATTCCAGGCTAAATACTGAATTATATATCGCTAAGAGGTGATAAAATTGATAAAAATTCTCATGGGAAACTCTCTTTTAAAGAAGATGTCCAAGAAACTAAATCTTAATCTTGTTCTGAAAAAAAATGCTTAAGATGAACAAACTATGATGAATATTTTAAAAGTCGATATAGCTAAAATAGATCAGAGAATTATACAGTTGATCATTGCCTGAAGTAGATATTAAAACAGATTATCAAGTGGGAAGGTTTGACTTTATTTAAGAATTTTCAATTAAAAGAAAGGGACATGCCACATCTGTTAATTGTAGTATTTTTCCTCTTTACTTGCTCTCCAGGATAAACACAAAAAAATACAATTATTTACACATAGGACTAGTTCAAGTAGCAATCAAACCGTTATTTTGACTAGGAGTGGACATCCCAATATCATTTAATCATTGTTTGGTAAGGATTAAAATTAATTTTTTTTTTTTTTTTTGCAGATTTTGATTTTAATAAAAGTTAATGAAATATATAATTAAAAAGTTGTGGGACCAATAAATTGTTAAAATTAATAAGTGAATTTGATTTTGATTAAAATTTTGATTTTAATCACCACCAAATAGGGGCTTAGTTTTTTTCTTTAAAGGCTTTGCTAGGGTGACAAGGGGTCGTGACAATGCGCAGATTTGGCACCTCCTATCTGGGGGTGTCAATCCATTTCTTTAAAACTTTGCAAAGTTTTTATCAATTTTTTTTCTTTCAACTATACATTTCATGTGATCCACAAATTTTATTAAATTCTACTAATATTTTTATCAAAATCCTTATGCTTGCTTTGGAAAACTTAAAAAGTTGCTGAAAAGTTGAGGTTGAAGTCAACAATTGATTTCAAATAACATATTTCATGTGAGCCTAAACTTTTATTAACTTTACAACTACAAACATTATATGAATGTTTATCAAATATGCTAAAACTTAGGGCCTTAAAATCAATTTTTTGATCATTATAGAGAAAAGTGGATCTCACTGGTGAGTGAAGAAGTAAAAAATGATGGCTGACCATATTAAGTAATGATCAAAAAATTGACTTTTTGACTTGAAAAATCAGAACCAAACGAGGGCTTAAATTGCTATTGTTGGCATAGATTTCTTAATCAAGATTCGGTGATAAATTCATTCGATAAGTAAGGCTTTTAAACAAGATAAATAAATACCATTCTACATCATTTTTCAAAAACAGCTCGGACCAGGGAACACTGCAGGTCGATGAGCTCCATCGTGTATTTGAGAGACATTATCATTATTGATTTGACTAAGATGACTTCATCACCTCTTCCTATACCTATATCAGGAAGACATGTGACAAGCCTGATGTAACCACCTAGTAGCTAACCAATCAAAAATCAGCAATGATGGGAAGAACTACAGTTATCCCGAACGATCATGATGACTTGGGAGGCTGACCTCTTCGTCTACTTAAATTTGTCCAACTGAATGTAATGGCACACTTATTTATGAGAGTCACTGTGTATGATATGATGTACGAAATCTAGTTTCTATTCATGACTTGATTAAGGTTGCCAACTTCCCTAAATTAGGCTACAAATGAAGGCCAATGTTTCCCTCCATTGACCACAATTTCGATTAGTTTCTGTTTTTGTACTCCCATACATTTCAAATAATTCAATTATATTGTCTTTTTAATATTCCTCACTTAAAATTTCTATTAAGTTGATCAAAATTGACCACATTAGTTTCGAACGACAACGATTTGGCATTAGAAGGAGGGCCTTGTAAACAATAGGGCAAGTCTCCCATGAAATCTCTTTTACCTTTTCACTATACATCCCACTTAAAAACAATTATGAGTCACAATTCGACATCTCGAAATTAGTCATGTACTCGCTGCCATGAAGGAAGCCATAAAGCATTTAACCAATGCCATCCAAAGAATGAAAAGAAAGCAAACTACCACCACTTTATTGGTTGAAACCATGGTAGAATCTCTAGGAAATGGGTTGGGCTACCTCCCACCAAAAAAAAAGTTTACACTTTTCAGAGGAAGAATCATCCAAAAGTAGAATTGATGAGGTAAAGTGTCCTCCACCACCTATGGAATGAACTGCTAAAAAGGTAGAAAGTGTACATGTTTGGGACATAATGCTTACTAATACATAAAGGTTATTAAACCAACTCTACCCAAAATGATCCCTTAAAAGACAATGAGCTTAAAATAAGCCAACTAAGAAAATGCAAAACTGATCTGGAGGCTAAGCATGAAAGGCAATATCGAGGAATATTTTACAAGCCGTAACTCTCATTCCACAGATGACATACTTTCAGAACCACTCAAGTATGTCTAGTGAGCATTAAGCAAGGGCAAAGTGAATCCATAGAAAGCTACCTCAATAGATTTAACAAACAGTTCATGGGTGGAGAAAATATTTGATATGACTGTCCTATCTGACCTAAGGCTAAAAATACAATTTTGCTGGTCCATTAATGAGGATGGACCTAAGACCTACTACATATTTCTTAATCTTGCTGAAAAACATATTGGAGTAGAGGATGCAATCTCAATCCAAAAAGAACGAAATGACGAGCAATGATTTGGCTTTTTAGACGAAGATTCCCAACACATAATGCAAAACCAAAGCGATACTTTGGTGATCACCATGCTAGTTGCTAGAATTAGCATGCGACGAACTCTTGGAGATAGTAGGAGTTCTATTATTGTCATGTACTCCAAAACTTCGAAGCGAATGGGAATTCAAGAAAAAAAATATACAGCCTTATATCAGGAGGCTACAAGGCTTCACAAGAGAGGGCATTGATGTGTCCTCATTGTAGAAGGCTTTACAAATATCCAAAACTATTTTTCAATCCATAAGATAAATTTCTCGGATGAAATTTTGTTTAAGGTGTAAGGAATGTAGAAGCAGGAAAATAAAATGAAATTAAACTGTTATTTTGTAATGATCTAGCACCACGAGCCTAACCCATTTTAGAAACGAGCTATGGAAGCTCAACCATTTAAGATTATGAAAGCATAAGCCATAAGTTAATTAAAAATTCAATAATTTAAGAGATTAAATTTAAGTAAATTTGATTACAAATATTTAATGAATAATTGGGTTGCCACAATGGTCATCTACATGGTATTTTGTATAGGCAATTCAAGTTCGAATCACCATATTGATATTTTTATAAAATATTTTTACAAGATTTTTCTTCAGTTAAGAACTCCTCATCTTGCACATTAAGAACAATTATATCAAGTTAATTGGATGAAATAATTATTTTATTATTGGGCATTGATAAAGATATGTTACAAAACATATGAATGGTTCATTTTCATTTATTTTCATTATGTAAATGTTTTGATAAAACTTTTTACATGAATTATGCTTTAATGGCTTATAAAATTTTTAAATTCTTAGTTAAAGACCTAATTTAACAAATTTAATGATAATACAACTCTCCCATTTAGTTTTTCATTAAAAAGGAAGTTTACAAGAAGATGAATGTTACTTTTTCACTACACTTATCCTCAAATTCGAATTTACTCTTATTTTCTCTCAAAAATATATTTCATGTCAAGTTAAATTTAAGAGACTAGCAATGGCGTGAAGAATAAATGCTTTTTACACATTTTGTTCTTTTATATCCAAAAAAATTCGAGGTAGGTAGATGTGCAAGTATTATTTCATTTTTAAATTATGATTTTTCGTTAAAAGTTTGTATGAAATGGTACCTTCGGGTGCGATGCTTCAGCACTACTATAATTTGAATGATAATTCTTTGACTCTACGTGTTATGATAATGCTATAGAAATTGAATTTTACCGAAAATTCATCTACGTGCGATGGTATGAATCTACAGTTTGAATGATCTAATTTGATAAAGAAATGCACCAATAATATCTACTGAGTTTCAAACTCATGGGTTAATTTCCTTCCTACATGTTGATTTGATTTGCTTAGGGCATAGATGATGATAGATGGAGATGTAACATGCCATGGAGAAGCCGGTGATTTAATGTTTTTAATTCGATTATGAAATGTTTATGTTTTCTTTTAAATAGATATCTATAGACGTTGTATGTGGAACTATTCTACGATAATTTCTTTATGAATAAGTTATGTTTAAAAGTAATATATGTGTTCTAGAAATTAACTTACGAAAAGTGTTAGCGATTTAATATTGCTGTTTCTTTAAAATTTCAGTTTTTGTCTTGATTTTAAAAATTCTTAACTCAATCATTATTTGAAATTTTTAGACAATACTAGTGGCGTTTGATAGCTTCATAGGTTAGCTACTGAATAAATTTAGAATCATGTCAATCTGATGTCGATAGAATTTTATATGTCATTTAAAAGTAAACTGTACTAGATAGTATTGCTGTTTTCAACTTCTGCCCTTGGTTTCAAAAATTTATAACTTAATTGTTACTTTATATTAAAATTTCATGAAGTTTCGGAATTGATAGTTATGCAAACCAATTTATTTTGACAAGTGCCGCTTGAAATATAATGCAAGACAACAATATTTGTTTTTATTTCCTGCTTTCAATGTTCACATCAACAATAGATACATGCATGAAAATCATTCTAAAGACATTTTTGAAATTGTTCTTTTAGTATTAAATTCTGTTGTAAAAAAATATATATGTAAATATATAATACTTAAATAAATTCTTAAATTAAATCTTTATGCTTTTCGCTAAAATGTAGTTAATTATTAACTTTATGGCTAAAGTACGATTAAACGAGCGACGTTTCAAACCATACGGGTTAGGGCGTTACAGTTTAACTCTTGGAATCCTTAGTCATATCAATGTCTTCCTAGATTTAGGGATGTGGGTAATAGCAATCTTTCTTTGTTTTAACAACTATATTCCACTAATTTCAAACCTATTCCTATGAACCACAACACTTATTCATGACGCAAAAAAGAAAAAAAAGAAAACAAAAAGCAAGTCTCGTCCACAAGTAAGATCAAACTTTACCTAAATAAGCATTACTCAATCCCAAATTGTAATATTTCGCTATTCTTAGTTTAACCCATAATTCAATATATACATTATTGTCAACAAGGACATTTAACCCACACAAGCACACAAAAGTAGTAAAATAATATGTTTAACTATATAACACTCAACATGCAAGCAAAAATAAATAAAACACACAACATCGATGATAATAACCCATCCCAAACTCAAAATGTCCATTGTCCTTAATATACGAAAATATAGCATGGAGTATGCAAAGAAACAGACAAAGAGGAAAAACTCAAGACTCCTCTGCTTAAGCCGAAAGTGGTGGTTGAAATGGCATGAAATTGCAAGAGTTAGATGGTCCACTTGATCGGATCATCCCTTTTGCCAGTGTTGGTTTGAGTGCTCCTCAATGTCAAAATCCTATAAAATGAATAAAATTCAATCATTAGTAACCAAATAACATAGAATAGTTAATACTAAGCCTCAAACATCTCATAACCAAGAAACAAAATTCAAGGGACAAAGGATCAGAACAAAGGACGTAGGCAAGTTATGATCGTGGGTTACACCGCAAAGTTACTATTCAATTTTATTTTGTATGGATGATGACAAATGAATATAAATAAACTCCCTAGCCTGTATCTAGAAAGCGTAATATATAAAATGATAGAAGATTGGGTTGCCTCATATATCTAGAAAGCATAATAAATGAATTGTCCCTCAATAAGTACTTGTTTATAGTCATTAGCTTAACTTTATTGTTTCAGCTACTCAAGTTGGTTTGAAAAGATAATTTTCGACCTTGAAAAGGCTGCACTTGTAGACATCTTCAGCCTTATCTTTGACTTTCCATCGCTAGAAGTTCCCATAGTGATACTTTATTGCTCCAATCGGTTCACCAACACCCTTCTTGTATAGATTACTTCCATAATCATTCTTTTCTCTAGTTTCGATCTACTTACGCTCCTCAAGGTATGCTAGTTGCTTGAGTGGAGTGTTTAAGGTAAAGATTTGTTGCTTGTCCTCTACTCTTAAGATCATCTCACATGTTTTAAAGTCCAAGAAAGTCTTACTAGTTGTTAGGAATGGTCTTTCCAAGATCATTAGCATATCTTGATTTTCTTTGATGTCAAGAACTATGAAATCAACTGAAAAAATGAAATCTTCAACCTTGATGAGCATGTCTTCAATTGCTCTCCTAGGGTGTTTTATTGACCTATCAGCTAGTTGTAGTGTGAATTGATGCCTCATTTGTCTCTTCCAATCACAATTTCCTGTAAACGTTCAAGGGCATCAAATTAATACTTGCTCTAAAATCAATTAAAGCATTAATGTGATGTAAATCTCTATAGAGTAAGGTAGAACGAAACTCCCTAAATCTTTTAGCTTATGCAGGATATTATGCTAGGAAATTGCGTTGTACTCTTCAGATAATGCAACTGTTTCATATTCGAACAGTTTCTTTATTTTAGTCAACATCTTTTTCAGAAACTTAGAATAGTTTGAAATTTGAAGAACTACATCAATGAAAGGAGTATTGACTTGCAACTTTCTGAGGGTTTCCAAAAACTTTGGGAATTGCCTCTCCAACTTCTTGTTTTACAACCTTTGAGGAAATGGGACTTGAAGTGTAAGTGTATTGATAGGAATGTTTGTCTTAACATGAGGACGGTCTAAAAACGTTTGTTACTTCATCTATGTTGAATATTCATAGAAGGTACCTAATTATCCTCACTCTCTTTCTTTTTGTGATCGATGGCAGTTGAACTCCACTCCTTGTTGTAATAGCTTGAACATGTTCTTCTTAGCTGTCTTTTCAGCCTTTGAGAAAATAGAATAGGTCGCACATAAGCTCGGAAAGGGGTACTAGTCTTAAATGACAGTGTCTCTATACTTGCATAATTCACTACTTCCACTGCTAATATATGTTCTCGTGGATTCTTCTTCCTATTGCTTGGCTAGGCAACTTGTGTTTTGTTGGGCAAAGTAGCTACAATCTGCTCCACATAACGTTCCAGATTTTTTATAGAGGCCTGTTCATTTTGGAATGTAGTCTTAGTCTTTGTGATGTATTTGATAAAAAGATCCTCCAAAGATTACCCTCTTCTGAAACCCTGGTATGTTGCTTTGAACTTGATTTCCTTGATCTATATTATTAGTTGATGAGAAGTTGAGAAAGATCTCTCCTACATGGATTATATAAGTTGGAGTATGGGCTATTCTACTGCCTTTGTGAAATCTGTGCATACCTAACCCCTACAGACTAAATGAGTGGCAGCTAAAGGACAGTTATAATGGTGTGATCTGTCCTACATCCCAAACAAACTGATGTTAACTTGTGTACCATATACAAAGATTGAGATAAGTTGTCCAATTTGTTTGTTAATACTTCCATCCGTGCTACTATTTCTATCACTACATCAATATTATGAATGCCAGTTAATTTACTGGAAAAGTCTCTATCGATCAACCAATTAGCTTGATTTTCAGCTATCTTCTCTTGCAGCTGATGGCATCATCAATGTCTATCTTTATCACTGAACCACCGGCTGAAGCATATGCCATATTATGATATTCTAGGTGTAGTCCATAGTAGAAGATATATACTTGTGCTTGCTTAGGAATGTTAAGATTTGGAAACTACTTAAACATATCCTTGAACCTCTTTCCTGTCTCAAATAGCTTTCGAGGTCGTTTCACTTAAAAGTGTGGACTTTATTCCAAATTTGATAGACTCAAGATAACGGAAAGAACTTCATATTGTATTTCTTTACTATATTATTCCATGACATAATACTCCCAAAAGGTAAGGAGTAAAAGTCATTCTCTTGCACCATCATTCAAGGTATGAGGGGATAAAACACATTCGAAAGGTGTCTGCTGACATTCCTTCAAAGTTGATGATTTCATACAATATTAGAAAAGCATGTACATGCTCACATGAGTTTTCTATAGCTATCCCAAAAAATTTGATGTCCAGATGATTCTAAAAAAGGCAAATGACATCTGCTCGAATGTAAAAGTTAGCCTGTCGAAATGAATGATAGATTATTACAGATTACACTAGTATAAGCATTGGATTTACGTAATCTTCAACTAATATAAGGGCTTCGTCATTGATAATCTTCTGCTAAACTAGTTGTGGTAGTTGATGTGGATCCTAAATCTGATTCTAGTTTTGATTTTGATTCTCAACCATTAGCCTTGCTTCTCTCTATTCTCTACAATGCTATTTGAAGGTTATTTCAATTTTGGAATCTACTAGAGCAAGTTCAATCTCTTTAAGATATTACATACAATGGCAAAATCCTGAAAAGAGCAAAGAACAAGAAAGTGAGGTAGTATGATTAATAGCCTAAAACAAAAAGGAATTCGAATCTAATATAAGCTAATAAAATACAATTAAAAAAATTTATTCTGTGACAATGGCATCATAAATTTGTTCAAACAAAACCCTCAAGCGTACGAGATCGATGACAAGTAGTAATATGATGAGTTAAATTATCTTCACATGAGAAATAATTGTTAAATATAGTGTACTATTGTATAGCAAATTCGATGTTTGTGACACAAAAGAATGATAGTTTTTTAATTATCCTAAATTAAGCTAAAAATACTATAAAGGATTTGTTTTTATTATATAATATGATGAATATATAGGACTTCAGAATCCACCTATTAATCTCTATTTTGAATCTCAAATCATGTAAGTTGGTGTTCTTCAAATGTTCATAGCAATCGGTAATTCATTAATATCAAATATTCTTTTTTCAAGATATATTAAATTTATCCTAAGCATGATCTGATCGTATCTCTAGTCCATATTCATATGCGAAAAAAGCATTCAATCACACGATTACAAAATAAGATTGCACATGCCATAAATGTCAATCCTAACACATATTGTTTGTGTTAAATACACGGTATTCTACTTATTGTGAATCTTCCAACACTATAAATTAATCAAGAGCACAATAACTAACTAAAATTACTCAAATCAATAGGTTTAATCATTCATCCAATACATCAAATTTAGCCAAACATTATTTTATTAAAATTACACAAAAGATATGAAAAGGCATCACCCGATACAAAGAGATAAATTTAGAACTCAAAAAGATGATTTCTTGCACTTCAATCTTCAATTCGAGCTATGGAACTTCAAATCTTGTTGTGAAATCTCTTGTTTGCATGATAAAACTAGAGCCCATTTGATTCCCATTTTTCTAAGAATGAGAATAAAAAATATAGCAGTTACGAACCCACACAAGAGATAGAAAATCAAATATGGTAGCTTAATGTGATGGATAATGGTCATATTTTTCATTTTTGTGGTCAAAGAATGGGAATCAAATGGGGGCTATAAAATCATGCAAAAAATATTGAATCAAAACTTGCCGAATCAAGTAAAATTAAAAAAAAAAAATTCTCAGCTAGAAAGCCATGCGATCACATGGTTATATGTATTGCGATTGCACAATTAAGAACGTTTTGTTTCCTTAAATCTAAGGACCAACCAGGTAATTGCATGGTATTTTGGCCAATGTGATCGCGTAGGTCCAATTGGGGGCCAAATGTTGCAATTTGGTCTCGGTCATATTATATTAGTGAATTTTAGTCATTCTTCATTTCTTGTCATCCCGTTATCTTATCTTCTCCTTCAATTGCCTTGTAGAACTCTTGAATCTTTGTTACGATGTCTAATCCAACTTTTGATTAGTTGTATGTTAGTCTTTGGACTTCGAATTTGATGCAATTTAGCCCTTTTTCGTTTGTTTTCCTCCAATTCTACCAAGATCATCGATAGTTACCTACAAAACACAATTTATACTGAAATTTCATAGAAAATCATCAACAAATATTTTAATTCAATGGCCTAAATAAGTGTCCAAAATATACTTAGCTACGCTAAAAGAGCAAATGTGGTGGATATCCTGAAATGCTCTAGCCCTTTTACATAGACCAAATATTGAACAAGCCAATTCTTTTATTATCATCTCACTAGACACGGCAATCATTGCGTCCATGCAGTATCTCACCAATTTCAGCAAACAAGATTAATTTCTAATTTGCTTCATATATAGGGTTAAAGTCTTCAACTTATAATGGCATATACTCTTCATTTAAAATCCAAATTTATGGTTTCAAGTGGGAATTAATTTTAAGAAAGATGTAGGGTTAAAGTCTTCAACTTATAATGGCATATACTCTTCATTTAAAATCCAAATTTATGGTTTCAAGTGGGAATTAATTTTAAGAAAGATGTAGGATTCTGCCAAAAATGTATCATCAGAATGATTGACATAAACAAAATTAAATTTCAATATGCAAAACTTGATTGAAAACCAGCTTAATTAGATGAAAGTTGGGACAAAAATAATATTTGGACATGTCATGAAAACCCGTCATTCTATTTACTATTGGGGCGTTGAGCTTAGACAATTCCTGTCATTTTAACTATGTAAATTGGTTTCGTAAGGACAAATTTATGGAAGAATTATGTGTTCCGAAATAGTTCATCTGTTGGGAAATAAAATGGATGGAGATAATATATATGACATGATATGAAGTACATGATTGCCAACAAATAACAAGAGAAAAGACAAAATTAATTGGTAGGAAAATGGAGTATTTTATTCAATTGACGAATATGGAGAAAATAAATACAATAATTGTGCCTATACAATTATTTTATATTTCAGTAATACAAAACTTGTTAAAAGAGCTAAATCCTAAAGATACAAAAAAATTGAAACAAGGTAAAAATTAATGGGAGATAAAGGAAGTAATTTTTTTTTCAATAAAAACGTGTGGAATAAACGAAATAATATTATTTTCTAATAAAAACAAACGTAACAAAGAAAAAAATATTTCCCCTGAAAAAATTCAACCTAATCTGGGGAAAAAAATCCAACAATTTCTACATTGACACAAATTTCGATGCAACGAACAAAGCTCCAAAATTTCTCCACCTAGAAAAATATATCCGACTGCAACGAAAAATTTGAACTCTATAACAATAACCAAACTTTCTCTAACACAAATATACTCATCCTCTTTTATGATATCCAATACAGAGAATTATAAATTATCAAACAATGTCGAAGCACACATTGTAGCAGAATCAACTCCCATTGCTTTCACAGAACACCCCTGGCTAGTTTCAACACCTTCAAACACATTAAAAGCATATGCAACCAAATCAACATCCATGTACCTATCTCCAATGGGTCTACCCCTAGTAGTTGAATACAATGGAACCACACGTAATGGTGGGGAAAAGGAATTACCCATATCCCCAAACTCGACTGAGTAGTATTTTTCAATATGGACTTCGAATAAAATCTCAAAGGTACAGTTGCAAACTGAATCTCGACCACGATATTAAATCTTCGTGGACTTTTCTTCACAAATTCTATCCGACCTTGCAAGATGTACAACTTGGACCTCTTTCTTGCCTCCAATACAACACAAGCACCCTTCCGAACCCTCAAAACTCCACATCTCCCATAAAACGTGTACCCTTTTGAATGAACAGTACTTAACAAAATAAGATTCTTTTTTAAGTCTGGAATATGTTTAACGTAATCAAGTGTTTTACATGTTCCATCCACCAACTTCAATCTGACACTACTAATATTGACTACCTGAAAAGGTTCGTCGTTACCCATGAAAGCGACACTTTGCATCATTGTTATATATATTTCAAACAAATCCTAATTAGGACACATATGAAACACACAAGCTGTATCCAAAATTCACTCATCGTCAGGTTTGGATTCCATGTCAAAAATTATCAAAACATCTCCATCATTCAAATAGTTTTTGACTATGTTGTTATTGTCTAAAGTATTTGATTGCTTCCAATGATTTATAGTCAAAATACTTTTGTTCTGCAATTTTTCGCAATCCCTCTTAATATGTCATTTCTTCTTGCAATAATAACAAACCTCATTATTGAAATTTGATATCGATTTACCCCTTATCCAATCACCATGAACTATAAAGCCTTCTCCATCTCTAACCTCATATCCAACCAAATGCTTCATTTTCTTTTTTGAAAACAAGACATCATATGCATCTTTAATTGTGAGAGTATTACGACTGTATAAGATCGTGTCTCTAAACGAAGTAAATGAAGCGGTAGCAAACACAAAAGGAGTAAAGTCCAATTTTCTTCACATACATTACCTTTAAACTCTCTAAATCAAGGACGATCTCTTTGAACATAGCCAGACGTTTTTCCAAAGATCCGCCTTCTGCCATGCGATGAGAATACAACCTCTGCTTTAACTGCAATTTGCTTATTAGACCTTTTGTCATGTACAATTGCTCCAACTTCAACCGCAATATTGTTGTTCCTTTCTTCTTCAAAATGTCCTGAAAAATATTGTTAAAGAGATAAACATAAATATGTGAAAGTGCCTTCTAATCCTTTGGTCATTTCTCCTCCGTTGTCCAAGTTGTAAGTATCTTTTCAAATCCCAACAACGCATCACCCAAATCCATTTGTGCAAGTACATGTTACATCTTCATTTGCCACAATGAGAATCGTATATTGCGATCCAAGAGCAAAATTTAATACTTCATGGTTACCGTCAATAACAAAAACCTCAAAAAAATCACGACCAATAACTCTGATACCACTTGTTGAGAAATAATATATATATATATATTACATGATATGATGTATATGATCAAAAACAAACAAGAAGTTAAAATGTAAAGAATTATTGGCAGAAGAATGGATTATTTTATTCAATTGATGAATATGAAGAAAATAAATACAATAGATATGCATATACAATTATTATTTAAATAATACAAAACTTGTGAGAAGAATCTAATATTTATAGAGATGCATGCTAAATCGTAAAAATAGCACAAAGATGGAAACAAGATAAAAAAATGTAAAATAAAAAAAATAATATTTTCTTCCAATAAAAATGCGTAGAATAAAGAAAATAAAAATTTTCAATAAAAGTGCATGCAATAAAGGAAAAATTTTTCCCAAAAAAAGTTTAACCTATCATCGAACCTTACATGATGATATAGCCAGTTATTGCTATTTTTAAATGATTGGTCTCACCCAGTTCATATACTTCGTGGTGAAACATGTTATTCGTAGAGATGGGCGTAAATATTGTCTACTTGTTGTACAACGTGTCTCGTTGTGTCATGGATGTAGACTACTTAAAAGATTTGCCAAATATAGGCATGCTCCCTTTAAATCAAATTGCACAAGGTCATATTTAGGTATCTTACATGCTTGTTTTATGAGGAAGATAATTTATGAAAGAAACAAATATAAATAAATAAATAAATTGATAATTTGTTTTTTCTCAAGTTTTTATTATTCATTGTTATTGAGTGGTTGGTCACTTAGTTTGTCGTTTTATTATTTATTCTTCAAAAAATAAATAAGTACAATTTATTAGCACATCTTTCATGTCTTCATTTCTCAATGGTAAAAAGGTTGAACTTCAACCTTAAGGGTCTCCCACCGCCCTGTCCCTAGAGTATCGTGAGAGAGGTTAATCGCGGAATGTGCCCCAATAGGACAGAGAACTAGAGCTGCATGTACATTGATACCCATAAAGAGTCACAATCCATGTTTCAGGAATCGAACTCTCACACTGCGACTGTCAGCAATGCTAGTTTATGGATGTGTATTCTTATTTAATATATCATCCATCCCACAAAGATAAACTTGCTTTTCTTTTTTGTTTGTCCCAAATTATAGACTACTTGTGGAGAGTATAATTAATGTCTTAATTTTCTAATATACACTTCTTTAATGTGTCTTGTTATCAACAAATATGAACTATCATTATTCTAGGGGTATATAAGGAAAAATGTAAGTAAAATTCATAGTTCCAACATACATTAATTAAGTTTTCTTAATTTGTGCGAAAATGAAAGTAAACCTTTTTTATAGGGCGGATGAAGTATTTACTATTTGTATAATGGACAAAATTCTTTTAGGCTTGCATCCTGAAATGTACGAATACTGTATATAAAATTAGTTATAGATTTGCTTCAAACTCAATACCAAAATAAGTCAAACTTGAAAAGGAAAGAAAATATATGCTTGCCGAGTTTCAACTTCAACTTGATGAGTACTAAGGAGAAACTTTAAGACTACCTTTAGGTAATGGCCAAGTGTCATAATTAAGGGGAACAATACAAAACTAAAACACCATAAAAATCACATTTCATAATTAACAAACTCTCCAAACACGTTCATAAATCAGGTGATAAATCAAATTATTAAATTTATAATTATCATATAATATACACTGTATCAATTGACATACTAACATTATATCCTCACCCCATGGACCTATCCATTCCACCCACCCATCTCACTAACCTCATCCACCGTACCCTACCCCAGCGTATAAATCTCTAAAAAATCAAATCTTTCTATCTTACCTCACTATAGAAAACTCCAAAAATTAAAAATGCTCTCTCTCTCTCCCTCCCTCCCTCTACACACACACACACATACATTTACAGACACAAAAAAGTTTTGAAGGAGGTGGTGGTGGTGGTAAGATGGCACTATGTTTAGAAAAATAGATCTACATGGTGACGGTGAAGGTGCATTGCAGGTGATGAAAGTGCATTGGAGTTGATTTGTTTGGTGGTGGCGGTCTTGGTGGATTGTAGCCATGTTTTAGATACTATTTGGTGGTAATAATGTTATATTGTAGGCGATCAAATTTGTGATTAACTATGTTACCTATGACTAGATTTATTATTTATGACTAACTATGACCAAATTTATCTTTATTGTAACCATTTGCGGCTAAATCAACCTAATTTGTGAGTATATGTAACCAAGTCACTGCCATGTGTTATTTATAAAAAATAGTGATCAAATTTATTTCCAATGTGACTATCAATGACATATCAATCTTAACTATGACGATATGTGATAAAGTCACAGTTAATCATAATTACATCAAATTGGTCATAACCAGTCATAATGAACACATATTTGGTCACAGATGGCCATGATAAACAAATCTGCACGTACCGCAGACTAGCGCCATAATTTACCACGAGTTCATTTGAAAGCTTAGACACATCACTACTAAGCACTTCAATATCCATTCCAGTAGCTTTTTTCACATTCGAGAACTCGGAGTTGAGACCTGACACAATATGAAGGCCAAGCTTCCTGCATTTGGCATCATCATTTACAGATGACTTGTTATTGTTGTTCTTACTAGAAAAACAATGATATGATCCAAGATGCGGGAGTCACGAAGGCAAGTCCAAATCAAGACCCGTTGATTATCGAAGAAAGCCCGATGACGCGATCGAGAGCGAAACGAGTTAAGAGGTGCTAGGGATGCTTGTCAAAGCCACTATTGATGACACCATGTCCGAGACACAAAATAGAGCAAGTTTCATGTTGGGGTCAAAGACCAAAGAGCTTCGAATCAATGTGATGAAGGTGGACGATATGGATGATATGAAAAACGAGCAGTGTGGATTAAAATGGGCATAAATTTTCACTCAGGTGTCGAATTTTTGCCCATGAGTACAATTAGAAATTGCCACAAAATTTCACACAAAAAGGAAGAGGTTTTCAAAAATTAGATATGCGACCGCATAGTTTAAAAGCCATGCTACCGTATAGGCTGTTATCGAGACAAAACTAAGGCTGGCTATTTGTTCTATGTGACTGCATTGATTTATACTATGCGATTGCATAATACAAACTTCTAGACGCGTTTTCAATTTTTGGTAACTTATCTAGTTTCCATAAAATTTGATTATAATTATTATTTTTCGGTATTTGAAGCATAATTTTCGTCCAAGACAATATTTTTAGGGTTGGCATAAATACTTTCTCGTATTGATTGTAAGAACAACTTTTGACATTATTGAGAATTAATTTGATAGGCAATTCTTGCTTTCCAATCTTTGTTCTTTTGAGAACAATTTTTGAACTTATCAAGGTGCTTCCTTATGACGTTCAAAATTCGGGTGTGAGTCTTTAGTTGCGTGATCAAGATGTCCTTCATATTACTATTATTGTGGGGTTGCTTGGTTTGTCATCTTGGGATCAAATCCAAAAATCGGGGTTAATTCTTGGCTTTTCTGGGGTTCAACAATCTTTTATGGGTTCATTAGTGATCGTGCCAATCGGGTTTGCATAAATTGGTATCAAAGCACAGGCTCCAAATTAATCGAGGTTATACCTTTTATTATCTTCGAGTCTTTGAATCTTTTTCTTTCTATTTTTCGCGTTATTGTTTTGTGTCCTATGTTATTGAGTCTCTGATTTCTTATCCTTGTTCCCTGTCTTGTTATTGTTGTTATTTGATTTTTATTTGCTGGTAATTAGTTAATCTTCTTTCACAAAAAAATAAAAAATAGAAATAAAAACACGAAACAAATTAGAAATTCAAAAATTAAAAAAAAAAATTCTGTACTTTTATTGTTTAATTTAGTGCTAGCATGTTCATAATTTTTCTTGAGTCATATTTGTGTCGATCCATAAATCTCATTTAACAATTCGTGAATCTTGTTAGCTTTCCATTCAAATTTTCATTTCCATTGTGTCAAATTCCTGTTATTGTCATAACTCTTGAACACATCCAAATTAGAACCCACAATGTTAAATCCTATTGAGTTCACTTTGTTCTTTGAGGCACTTAGACGAAAGCACTGAGTGGTAAAAGGCAGAGAGGTGAGATCAATAGAAGGTAAAGCCTTATCATGTGATTCCGAGTGAAATATTGGTGAGGCAGAAAAAATATAATAAAAATTAAATAAATGAATAAATTTAGATTTAGGATGTCTATAGAGAAGGTTCTGATTCAAGCCGTAATTGCAATCACATTAATGCACATGATAATATGATGAGGCGATTTGAGAGGTTATTTATGGATATGGGGGATAGGTTAATGAGGCTTGATGCATCGGTTACAAATCTTAGTAAGGGCAATGGGCTGAAGTATCTCACACTCGGAGATCGAGTAGATGAGAGCCATGAAGGTGGAAAAACAATCGAAGAGAAAGGGGACAACGAAGTAGTCGATGAATATTTCGTCTTCTAACTCAAATTGGAAATCATAGTGGGATAACAATAAAAGAAATGGGGCAAGTTTTAAGAGTAGGACTGAGTCACCAAAGGGAAAGGAGGAGAGTGCTAGTAAACCATATTCAAATGGATTCACAACTATCAAGGAGCAGAGATATTAAATGTTTTAGGTGCTTGGGGTCAGTACACATCACTTCTCAGTGTTCAAACAAATGAGCGATGGTGTTGATGGACAATAGAGAGGTGGTAAGCGAGAGTGAAAATGAATATGATGACATGCCAGAGTTAGAGGAAATTAACGTTGAGGAGAAAGTGGAATATGCTGTAGGAGAGTTGTTGGTCACGAGACGAGCATTTAATGCTTAAATCAAGGGGGATGACTAGGAGCAACAGTGGGAAAATATATTCCACACTCGGTGTCATATTAATGATAAGGTGTGTAGTTTGATCATCGACGAAGGGAGTTGAACAAATGTGGCTAGCACAACTTTGGTGGAGAAATTGGGTTAACTCTATTAAAACGCCATAGACCTTATAGGCTTCAATGGTTGAATGATTGTGGAGAAATCAAGGTAAATAGGAGGGTTTTGATAAATTTCTCATTTAGGAGTTATCGTGATGAAGTGGTATGTGATATGGTACCTATGCTTACGGGACATCTATTGTTAGGGCAACCATCGAAATTCGACAGAAAGGTTGTTCACAATGGGTACAAGAATTGATACAGCTTTGTCAAGGATGGAAAACCATTACCCTGGTGCCATTAACACCGGCATAAGTGTATGAAGACAAAATAAAGTTGAAAAATGAAGAATAGAGGAGAGCAACAGAGTTAGAGAAAAGAGAGAAAACAATAAAACAGTGAGTAAAAGAGAGAATATTGAGGGGGCAATTCGAGAAAAAAAAAAAGAATGGAGCCTCAAGAGCGAAAAGAAAAAGAGTCTTCTGAGAGGAAAAAAAAGTCAAGAGCGAATTTCTTTGTAAAAAAGAGTGAGTTCAGGAGAATGTCAGTTGAGAGGAAGGAAATGATTTTGTTGGTCTACAAAGAGTCACTCCTCAGTTTTGAGGAATCTAAACCATCCCTCCCCAATTTGGTTAAGTCTTTATTGTGGGAGTTCGAGGATATATTTCCCGAGGATGTCCCTAGTGGATTACCATCCATTCGAGGCATTGAGCACCAGATCAACTTAATACCTGGAGCTGTCATTCCAAATCGATCAGCTCACCGGAACAATCCCGATGAGGCAAAGAAGCTTTCGAGGCAAGTTGAGGAGTTAATGAGCAAGGGTTATGTCAGGGAGAGCATGAGTCCGTGTGCCATACTAGTTCTTTAGTGCTAAAGAAAGATGGAATATGGAGGATGTACATGGATTGCAGAGCCATCAATAACATAACGATAAAATCTCGTCACCATATCCCTAGGTTAGATGATATGTTTGATGAATTATATAGTACATGCATATTTAGTAAAATGGATCTTAATAGTGGTTACCGCCAAATTCGAATGAGGAAAGGTGATGAGTGGAAAACTACATTTAAGACTAAATACGGACTGTATGAGTGGTTGGTAATGCCATTTGGACTCATCAATGCACCAAGCACTTTCATGCGTTTGATGAATCATGTTTTGCATGATTTCATAGGAAAATTTTTCGTGGTATATTTTGATGATATTCTAGTGTATAGCAAAAACCTAAATAAGCATGTAAAGCATTTAAGAAAAGTGCTTGTGGTATTAAGGAAAGAACAACTGTATGCTAATTTTAAGAAATGTACATTTGCATGGAAAATGTTATCTTTCTAGGATTTGTGGTTAGTACCAATGGAGTGAAGGTTGATGAGGAAAAGATAAAAGCTATTAAGGAGTGGCCTACACCTAAGAGTATAACCGAAGTAAGGAGTTTTCGTGGGTTGTCAAGTTTTTATAGGCGATTTGTGAAAATTTTTAGCATAATCACCACACCATTCACTGAGCTAGTAAAGAAAAACATGGGCTTTCATTGGGATAGTGAGCAAGAGCAGGCATTTAATATGATTAAAGATCAATTATTTAAAGCACCTATTTTAGCGTTACCTAATTATGACAAAACATTCGAGATTGAGCGTGATGCCTCAGAAATAGGGATTGGAGTAGTATTGATACAGGTTAGGAGGCCGATAGCTTATTTCAGTGAGAAGATGAGTGGAGCAGCTCTTAACTACCCTACGTATGACAAGGAGTTGTACTTGCTTGTTCGAAACTTGGCAGAATTACTTGTAGCCTAAGGAGTTTGTATTAAACACTAATCATGAGTCTCTTAAGCATTTGCGTCAAGGGAAACTGAACAAGAGGCATGCAAGGTGGATAGAATTTATAGAAACATTCTCCTACATCATTCGCTATAAGCAAGGTAAAGATAATGTAGTGGCAGATGCTTTGTCTCGCAGATATGTGTTGCTAACTTCTCTCGGTTCTAAATTATTTAGTTTTGAGAACATTAAAGATATGTATGTGAATGACTTGGATTTTTCTAATGTGTATAAATCATGTGATAAAGGGGCTATAGACAAGTTCTTTAGGCATGAGGGGTACTTGTCTCGTGAAAATAAGTTGTGTGTTCCTAAGTGTTTGATGCGAGAATTGCTAATAAGGGAGGCAGATGAGGTGGATTGATGGGACACTTTGGGGTTAAGAAAACTTTATAAATGTTAGGAGAGCATTTTATTGGTCTAAGATGAAAAGTGACGTTAAACGGATATGTAGTGAATGCATAACTTATAAGGGGGCTAAATCTAAGGTTTTACCTCAAGAGTTGTACCTATCGTTACCTATTCCTAGTGAACATTGGGTTGATATTTCAATGGATTTTGTTTTGGGTTTACCTAGGACTAAGAAAGGACGTGATTCTATTTTTTTAGTAGTCGATAGGTTTAGTAAGATGGCACATTTAATACCATGTCATAAAACTGATGACGCCACTCACATAGCAGATTTGCTCTTTAAAGAAATAGTGCGTTTGCATGGGGTCCCTAGGAGTATTGTGTCAGACAGGGGTGTAAAATTTTTGAGTCATTTTTGGCGGTTTTGTGGGGTAAGTTAGGCACGAAATTGTTATTTTCCACAACATGTTACCCACAAACTGATGGACAAACTGAGGTGGTCAGTAAGACCATGACTCAATTATTACGCACTATGATAAATAAAACTTAAAGAGTAAGGAGAAGTGTCTGCCTTTTGTTGAATTTGTATATAATAGAGTTGTACACTCTACTACTTTGTTTTCACCTTTTGAAATCGTTTATGGGTTTAACCCACTAACTCACTTGGATTTGTTACCTTACCTGTGAATGAACGAGGTAGCTTGGATGGTAAGAGAAAAGTTGAGTTGGTAAAGTCATTCCATGAGAAGGTCAAGAGTAAGCTTATTGCGTCAAAGGTGAACAAAGGAAGAAAGTGAGTGACATTTGAACCAGGTGATTAGGTCTGGGTACATTTCAGAAAAGAACGTTTTCCAGAGCAGAGAAAGTCTAAGTTGCATCCATGGGGAGATGGTCCAATTCAAATCATCAAAAAGATCAACGATAACACATACAAAGTGGATCTTCCAGGTGAATATAATGTTTCGGCTACATTTAATGTGTCTGGTCTCTCTCTTTTTGATACAGGTGTAGATTCGAGGACGAATTCTTTTGAAGAAAGAGGGATGATATGATCCAAGATGCAGGAGTCACGAAGGCAAGTCCGAATCAAGACCCATTTATTATCGACGAAGGCCCGATGACGCGATCGAGAGCAAAACGAATTAAAGAGGTGATAGGGATGCTTGTCAAAGCCACTATTGATGACACCATATTCGAGACGCAAAATGGAGCAAGTTTCATGTTGGGGGTCAAAGACCGAAGAGCTTAGGATCAACGTAATAAAGGTGGACGATATAGAAAATGAGCAGTGTGGATTAAAATGGTCATAACTTTTCCCTCGAGTGTCAAATTTTTGCCCATGAGTACAGTTCGGAATCATCACGAAATTTCACACAAGAAGAAAGAGGTTTTCAAAAATTAACTATGCGGCCACATAGTTTAAAAGTCATGTGACCACATAGGCTGTTACCGAGACATAACTGAGGCTGACTATTTGTTTTATGCGACTGCATTGATTTATACTATGCGACCGCATAGTACAAACTTCTGGACACGTTTTCAATTTTTGGTAACTTATCTGGTTTCCATACAATTTGATTCTAATTATTATTTTTCGGTATTTGAAGCATAATTTCCATCCAAGACAATATTTTTAGGATTGTAAGAACAATATTTGACATTATTGAGAATTAATTTGAGAGGCAATTCTTGCATTCCAATCTTTGTTCTTCTTAGAATAGATTTCGAACTTATCAAAACTGCTTCTAGAATGACCAGCAAGTTGGCCGTTCACTCCATTCATAGGGAAATAATCACCAACAACATAGATTATCATACGTCTGCTATAAGGGGCCGCATGTTTGGCTCCTTCTAAATGCACATTGCAGCAACAAAAAAAAGATTGGTATAATTCCCTTCTTGCACCATTCAGAATAAGGATCCAGATCCGTGACCTATGAGCACCCACATGATTTTGAAGCTGCCACATATATTCCCTTCGAAGCCTTAAAATAAGTTCAATCTTTTGAACCACTGCTAACCAACCTCCACCTTCGATGACGATGAAGGTGACCCATCTGCACCACTGGCGATGGGACGGGGTATTTTTGGAGAAAACCTAAAAAGAAAAAGTGAATGGAGAGAGATTGATTGGAAAAAGTATGGACTTCTTAGGCAGGTGGGTAGATGCATGGGAAGAGGTTGGGGAATGATGGTTTTCCAAAAACATGAAAAGAGGAAAGTAGAATGAAGTGGAAAACTAATTGAAAGAAACCTGCCTTTTTAAAAGGTTAAACCCTAACCTTAACAGTCCCCCACCACCCCTGCCCTGGAGTATCGTAAGGGAGGTAAATCGCAGGTTATATCTCCAAGGGTACAGGGTGGAAGGCTGCTTGTACACTTGCACTTACCCAAGAGCCAAATCCATATTTCAGGATTCGAACCCTTGACGCAGCAGCCTCAAGCAAAGCTGGATTTCTCCACCCTCCCCTTTTACCACTTGGAGATGTGCCCTGGGGGCGAAAGAAACCTGCCTTTTTGGTGATAGGTGGGGAGGATAGTGGTGTGGATGGGTAAGGTTATGAATAAACTTGATTTTTAAAAACAACTTGTTAACGCCTGATTTATGAAATATAAAGTTTAAAAGAAGGTTTTGAGGTAATTTTTCCATAATTGATCAATACAAATATTAGCTTGTGTACAAGTTTCTAATAATTAAGTTTGACTCATTAATATATGTTATGAAGTTCAGACATAGAATAAAGCAACTTAGAATGTGGTTAAGTTTGTTGTATGAACAAATTTTCAATGATGTACCATTTTTTCTCAAATGTCCCAATGCTAATTCTACATGACTTGAAAATGTCCAACTAAAAGTCATGATCTATTTTAGTGTGCTAAAATGAAATCTGAAAATGACCAATGTTCTAAATTTTAAAGTTTGGACAATTAGACTTTCACAGTTTGATAAATGTTCTGACGGTCTATATTTCCCAAAGGTTTATTGCTTATAAAATGATTAACAAAAGGTATTAACTTAATCTACCATAATTTTGCGAAATTTGTCATGCATATGCAACGTGTAAAGAAGTAAATAAAACACAATAGGGTGTGCTTGAGACACATTCTTTTTTAAGAATGTATTTTGGAATAGTAGATTGATGGAGAATGTGTGGTTGAAAAAGAAAGAAAAGTTTTTTATTTGAGTATAATATTATTTTAATGAAAAATATGTGATTGAAAGAAGATAGAAAAAATAAGAATCAAACACCCCTTAATAGAGTTATTTAGCCTCGTTTGAGCCTCATTCTTTTGAAAAAATACATTCTTAAACAGTGTTTTGATATCATTTTAATAACATTTTTCAATAAAATAATATAACACGCAAATTCAATTTTTTTTTTTATTTTTTAACCACACGCTTCTCATCAATATACTATTTAAAAATACATTTTTCTCATAAAAAGAATGGGGCTCAAATAAGGTTTTAATGTGATAAAATCGCATAAGGGAAATCAATGGGTCTCCAAAGCCGATAGAAGCCCATTAGAAAAGCTCATAACACAAATCAAATCGGGATCACAAAATGAATAGCCAAACTATAATTTACGCATAAATACTATTGGATATAACAGAAAAAATAAAATAAATAAATCACTCTAATAATACCTTTTCTTAGCCAAGTTTAAGATGGAACCATGATCACCAATCTTGACCTTACGTCATTTCTGAATTTGTGCCCTGATCCCCTCATTGTGTCTTGGAACACAAATCACTAGTTTATGCCTTCGCCAATCGAAAACTTTCCTTAGTGATTTCTTCCAACTCTGCAATGGTCGTCCTTCAAGAAGTGCCTCACTGCCAGCTTAGATCAAACAACAAATTAGTGTGTTCTAATAAAAAATAGCCATTATTTATATCCACGATTGTTATATATTCATCCCACTTTATATCTATTCTTATTAAGATTTAAATTTTTTTCAAGAAATAACTATTGTCATCCATGTCACATTTTAATATTATCCTTATTTAATTTATTTATTTAAACACTATAGATCCATATAATTTTTATATATTCATCTAAGTCTCAATACATTCCTAATATGATTTCAAAATTTATAAACTCACTATATTCATCCTCATTACATATAACATCAACCTTCTCACAATTTAATAATAATTCTACTGACCAAATATTATAAAATGAAATTATATGAACCATAAACCCCTTTAATCACTGCTACTCTCATTGTGCATGGACTCCATACATAAAATTATATAATCCATTTTATGGAAAGTAAGCAGATTATTATTATTATTGTTGTTGTTGTTGTTGTTGTTGTTGTTGTTGTTGTTGTTGTTGTTATTATTATTATTGTTATTATTATTTTGAAAGTAGTAATTAACAGATTTTAAACCGTATATAATAGAATAAATTAAAATAAAAGTCAATTGAAGGTAAAGAACATAAGGAATTAGACCATAATATTACAATTTATACATCTCTAATTGGGTCACCTCCAATAAAATTACCATTTCTATATCTCTTATCCTTTCATTTTATTTTCACAAAATTCTCTTTATCTACTCTTTACCTTCAATTGACTTTTATTTTAATTTATTTTATTATGTATAGTTTAAATCTGTTAATTATTACTTCCAAAAAAAGAACTGCTAATTTTTCATAAAATGTGAAAACAGTTTATGATTATTAGAGTTTTAGTCAAACCCAGATTCTAAGAAAATATAAAAATTTCTAAAAGAATTTAATGAAAATAAATATAGCGGATGAATTTAGAACGATATATGTTTATTTAATTTTGTATATGTCCATTTAAGTAAACTTACAAAAGATTAAAAAATATAATATAGTTATCCTTTTAAAGGTGGATATATATATTGTGAATGTAAATAGCGGTTATCTAACCAAAAAAAAAAAAAAAAATCAAAAAAACAAAAAACAAAAAAAACCAAAAAATAAAATAAAATAAAATAAACAAAACATACAAGAGCCTTAATTTCAGCAACTAAAATTCAATTGTGACCAAAATTGATTTTGACACAAAGCTTAGACATTTTAAGCACCAATGATATGTGTATGAATTTATGTAGACACTTCTAAAAAATCAGAGGGGTGTATTTTATTTACGATTTTTTTAGAGATTTTTATAAGGATTTAAAAAGTTTAGTGTTATTCAATATAAGCTTTTTAAATCCATCTAAAAGTATTGATGCATTCAACTGAAATTTTGATAGACTTCTTAAAAGTTACGATATATTCAATTAAATTTTTTTAAAAGTCTATAAATCACGAAGTATTCAAATTGTCAATGACTTTTAAAAACTTTTATAAAAGTCTTACAGTACAAAAATAAAATTTTAAAATTTGTCTCTTATCAACCTCAAACTTTTTGGAGATTTTTACAATAGAATTTTTTAATATATATATATGCATTTTTTTTGCTAGTTTCAGCAACCATTCATCAACATACCTTTAAATACACTTTAAATTGATTATAATTATTCCTTGTAGATTTTTTTATTGATTATACAAAGTGACCATGAATTGCTGTCTAAATCTTTGAGTTCCATGAAATATTTGGATAAAAAATTATTTGATCGATTATAAATAATTGGATATACAACACAAATCCCTACCTATTGGGCATGCTGCAGAAAATCCTCATAGCTTTTGGAAATAGCACAAAATATCCTAGCTTGAAATATCGTTCATTTTCTCGATAAAAAGTTGTAAAATAGCGAATATACCTTCCTATTTAAATTAAAAAAAAAAGGAAAAAAAGAACTAATTGCAATATAGTCCCATATTTTTCAAAAAATTAAAATTAAGAATTAAAAATCAAAATCAAAATAAAAAATAAAAATCACTTCATCTTCCTCCTTCCTCTCCCCTAATGGATTTTATGAGTCACGGATTCACGGAAGGAGATCTGAAAAAATAAAAAATAATAAAACAATAAAAATAAAAGAAGAGGGAACTCCATCTGCCTGTAAGAACAAATTTCCACCTTTGACCCAACTCCACTATTCATACAAGCCCCAAATTGTGAGTGAATGCCTATTGTTCAACTTGAAATTAATCTTTTAATGAACCTATTCTATAATTAATTCAACTTTCTGTAATCTTAATTCTTTATTATTATTATAATTTTTTTTTTCAATTTTTGGTGAAAATGAAGAAAATAAAGATGGGCGAATTCCATATCAGCCGTGGTGGTTTGCACAACGATTTGAGTTCTTCATTTTCTTGTCGGTTGAAGTATTCTACTGCAACGAAGAAGGGGGTTAAAAGCATTGAAATCAAAGATTTTTTAGAATTCATAAAAGGAGGTTTGAGCTAGGGATGACAATGAGGCGGGTTCGGGGTGAGGTGACCTCGTCAAGCATTTTTTGGCCTCGTACTTACCTTATTACCCGTTTAAGGTAGGGCAGGGTCTTTACCCCTTTATGTACCCAATTTTATTTTATTTTATTCTTTTTATATCCATTCATTAAAGTGAGACAATAATATAATTATTAAAAATTTTAATTAATTTACTTATTTTTAAATGTTAAATTATTTAAATATATTTGGTAAACTAAGATTTTATTGATTATCATTTTTTTAGATAATCTTAATTGTCAAATTAATGGAATTTCGTGGAATTTTTCATTTAAATTATTGAATTTAAAAAAAAAATTACGGGGCAAGGCGGAACGGGGCGGGTATTACCTGTCCAGCCCCAAATACCTGATTAAGCAGGTAATCCCAGGGCAGGGTCCCACATGTATGGGATTTGGTGGATTTTTTGCATAAGTAAGAGCAAGAACCAGCGCCAAGTCGCAGCAATCACTCTGTGGAAAGTAAGGCCCGAAGTGCCCGGATCTTCTGAGTGATGCCCGGAATGAGTACTTTGCCCTTGAGATCTATCCAAAGCAAAAGACAGAGGATCGAACTTTTCCCATTCGATTGACACAAGCTCTGTCTAATAGAAGAGATTCGAAGCGCCCACAAACAATGGAGAGAAAATCGATCTTCCGTATTCTGGTTTCTACTTCTATAAACTTTTGTCATCCACCGTCGCATCTATTTTCATTGAGTCGAAGATCTGCCCTATACACTGCCACCATCACTGTAAATAGTGTTGACCTCAAAAAATGTATCTCTAGATGGCCAACAGATCCTGAAACCTCTCATGTCCAAACAAGTTGCAGACCTGCACACTATGACAAATCGTCAGATACACGTGGCCTTTTTCAGTGGAGGTGGAGCCGGCCGCGTGTACTTTGATGATCAAGACAGTAGAGAAAGATGTGTATTAAGTGTGTGAGAGCTCTTAATGTGAGTCCCAATATAAAATAAAGGGGGTCAATTTTAGGGAAGATAGTGAATGTAGGGCAAAGGTATAAAGAATCAGAGTCTAAACTTGCATTACCTCTCAATGACACTAACTCTGAGCTTTTATGGTATGCGATAGTGAGTGTGGATTGTCAGATGAGAAGACACATGGCCTCATCCATGTAGGCATGACCTCTTATCATGGGAATCAATCGATCATAAGACTTAAGTGGTAATACCAACTTGCCTTTCAAACTTAATAGCTTGTGGCAATAAATTCAACCAAACAAGTTGCTTGTGGTGGCGGTGTTAGGGAGTAGTCACTAGAATTGATTCAGAGGATCTTTTGTCAATCAATCTCTTTTAGTGTCACACCTCCGGTTAGGACTTTTGCGTGACAGTTCAGCCTTAAATGTTTCGACTATTATGAGGTCGGACAGAATGTGGGTTCAGTCATAAGAAGCTCGTCCATAGGGGTTCGGCTAGAAGAATATCCCACACGATCGTCTTCCTGGGTCCTTCTGTCATATGGCATGAGTTCGGGTCTTGCTGGAAAAAGGTATGACAACAGTCCCTGAAATTCATGTACAGATATTCATATAGTGCGTGGACTTGAAAAGAAAGAGAGGAGGAAAAGAGTATCCGTATAACAATAGTCCTCGAAGTCCATGTATGGATATTCATTTAGTGTGCGGACTTGAAAAGAAAGAGAGGAAGAAAAGAGTATCTGTATAACAATAAGTAAATTAAGTTATTATCAAATTGAACACCCACATGTTGCAAACAAAAGAAGCCTCAAAAAGCAGGGAGTTATTGTTCATGGAATTGTGCTATTTCATGGGATTGAAATTGGAGGATTAGAAGAAGAAATGGGAAAGAATGAATGAAGAGGAAAAATGGGTTTTGGCTAAAGGGTTTGTTACAAAGTGAGGTTCTCATTTTCATCCATTGTCTGCCAAATCTGTTTAAGAAATTTGATGAGCATTTGGTTGAAAAAATGTCACCTTCTGTGGTGGCTTCCTACAAATTCTTGCCCAATTTTGGAATATTGATTGGGTGTTTTCCCTAAATTGATGAGAAACGGAGAAGATGGCGGTGGCGACGAAAAGAAGGAAAAGGAGGAGGAGTTTAGAGCGATGGCAGCAATAGTATTATAGCACATAGAAATCCCACAAGTTTAGCTCCCATGATTTCAGTATTACAGCATATGGAAATCCCGCAACTTTAGCTCCCATGATTTCAGTACTACAGCTTATAGAAATCCCACAAGTTTAGCTAAACTTTAGCTCCCATGATTTTAGTCATCTCCCAGAATTTTGTATAGATGATTTTATTTCCATGTAAACCATGTCCATGTACAGCTATATAAAGCATATTGATCAATGAGAAATATAAGATAATTGTTTCTATCATTTTACTTCTTTACATGGTATCAGAGCCTCAAAAATCCTGACATACCTTCACCCAAAATTCTCATGGCTTCCGATGCTCCTGCTTCCCAAACTTTTTCTCCCTATCTTCTACACCGTTCTGATTTCCCTAGTCTAATTCTTGTAACCGACCATCTCACTGGAGATAATTTCCCCAAATGGCAATGCGCACTTCGTCGAGCCCTCAATGCAAAAAATAAATTATGCTTCGTTGATGGCTCCCTCAAAGCAACAAACACAACTTCTTCTGATTATGCCCAATGGAGTAGGACCAAAGACATCGTCCTGACTTGGATCCTTAATACCATCACTTCCTCCTTAGCCAATTCCTTGGATTACAATGACGATCCCCGTGATGTATG
Organism: Olea europaea var. sylvestris; assembly: GCF_002742605.1. Classification (NCBI taxonomy): domain Eukaryota; kingdom Viridiplantae; phylum Streptophyta; class Magnoliopsida; order Lamiales; family Oleaceae; genus Olea; species Olea europaea. The sequence goes on along the minus strand of NC_036247.1, from coordinate 28,957,996 downwards.
GCTCGACCTTGAGTTACGGTTCTGCCATGGCAACAATGCCCGCCTATTCCATCTTAAACGAGAAATATCCAACCTTCTTCAGAACTAACTTTCCATTCCTGATTATTACAACAGCATCAAGCAAATCTGGGATGAACTCGGCATATCTTAAATTACCCACCGATGCTAGTACTTTGGAAAAGAGAGCCGAGGATGAGCATGTGTTCCAGTTTCTACTGGGTCTCAACGACTCATTTGCGGATCTTCGAACACAGATACTAGCCACGGATCCTCTTCCACCCCTCAACAAAGTTTTCTCTATTCTTTTCCAAGAGGAGAAACAACGACTCCTTCATGTCCCTCAGTCACTCTCAGAAAACCTAGCCCTTGCCGCCAAGACCACCCACAACTATCGAGCCCCTCCCAAATGTACTGAATGTGGAAAAATTGGACACTCATGCAATCGATGTTGGCTCCTCATTGGCTACCCTCCTGGCTGTGAACCCCACAGCAATCAACCATCACTTCTTGGAAAACCATCTGTTGCTACTGCTAGTATTGTCAGCTCTACCTCAAGCCCCATCCCGGGTCTATCACAGGAAAACTATCAGCAGCTGATGACGCTCCTTCATCCTTCTTCTTCGGCCGCTACTTTTGTGTGTAACTCCTCCACAATGCCTTGCTCCTTCAACCCATAGACGGACTGGATCATTGACAGTGGCGCTAGTGATCACATGAGCCATTGTTGATCCTCCTTCTCTAATCTAAATTTGTCTCCCATTGCTCGTACAGTGAGGCTACCCACGGGAGAAACTATTCCTATTAAAGGAATTGGTTCTGTGCCTTTATCTGACCATTTAATTCTTCAAAATGTCCTTTATGTCCCCTCCTTTTATTATAATCTTCTCTCTATCCCTCAACTGATTGAAAATCTATCTTGTGTTGTTTTTTTCTCATCTGATAAATGTTTATTTTCAGGACCCTCCATCGAAGAGGCTGATTGGAGTGGGTGAGGCATGTAATGGGCTCTATCTCTTTCACTCCCATAAGACCGTCGCATTCTCTGTTCATCATCTTGATAATAAGACACTGTGATGCCAATAAGACACTGTAGCATCAACGCCTAGGTCATCCTTCTAGCTTTACTATTCCCACAATTTTTGATAATCCATGTACTCTATCTCATTGTGATGTTTGTGAGCGTTCAAAGCACACTTGTTTACCTTTTCAAATTCATGCTAATAAAAGTTCGAAACCTTTTAATCGTCTTTATTGTGATATTTGGGGTGGCTATTCTACCGCCTCCATTTGTGGCGCACATTATTTCTTAACTATTGTTGATGATTTTTCATGCACTATATAGATTTATTTAATGCGTTTTAAATCAGAAACCTTTAGTCACTTAATGCATTTCTTCGCTCTTAATAAAAATCAATTCAACTCATCGGTTAAAATAATTCGCACCGACAATGGACAAGAGTTCCTTTCACATAACCTCCAAACCTATTTTCACACTCACGACATCATCCATGAGCGTACTTGTGTTGAAATTCCGCAACAAAATGGCGTTGCAGAGCGTAAACATAGGCACTTCCTGAATGTTGCTCATAGCATCGCTTTCAGGCAAACCTACCATTCAAATTTTGGGGAGATTGTGTTCTTACTGCTGCTTATCTAATCAATAGAACCCCAAGCCGCTCCCTACAAAATCAAACTCCTTTCCAACTTCTTCTCAACACCCCCCCCATCATACACTCACCTACGTGTGTTTGGTTGCCTTTGCTACGCTCAAACCCTCATCGCTCATCGCGACAAATTCTCACACAGATCATCTTGTTATGTCTTCATTGGTTACCCTAGCAACCGCAAAGCTTACAAGCTATACAACCTTGACACCAACACCATTTTTTACTCACGCGATGTCACCTTCCTCGAAGATCAATTTCCCTTCCATCACATCACACCCCCTCCTCTTAATGACTCCACCATCATTCCCTTACCTATCACCAAACCCATATCTTCTCTCCCTTCCTCGACCATACCCCAAGAACCGCCACCCACTGCCACTATTCCTTCTCGACCTCGTCGCCACACTACTCGTCCAACATATCTCCTTGATTATGTCTGTCCTACTATCCCTGCGGAGTCCATTGCCTCCTCAACTGCTGTACAGTCCTCAGGTACTTCCCACCCCTTATGTACTTATCTGTCATACTCTCATTTTTCTCATGCTCATTATTCATTCTTAACTGCTCTTACTGCTTCTGTTGAACCGACTTGTTACTCAGAAGCAAATGGCCACTCTCATTGACGTGAAGCTATGGCCTCTGAACTTCGTGCCCTTGAAGAAAATTCCACTTGGACACTAGAAACCCTCCCTCCTGGCAAGAAACCCATCGATTGTAAGTGGGTATACAAAACCAAACTCCGAGCAGATGGCACTATTGAACGATACAAGGCCCAACTTGTAGCCAAAGGCTACACTCAATTAGAGGGAATTGACTATCATGAAACTTTTGCCCCAGTTGCCAAAATGACCACAGTACGCTGTGTCCTTGCTGTTGCCGCCACCAAAAATTGGGTCATCCACCAAATGGATGTCCATAATGCCTTCCTGCACGGTACATTTGACGAGAAAATTTACATGATCCCACCACTCCCTTGCTACTGTGTTAAAGGGGAGACACGAGTCTGTCGCCTTCGAAAGTCACTCTATGGCCTCAAACAAGCTTCCCGAAACTGGTTTTTTAAACTAACATCTGTTCTTCTTAATGCAGGTTTCGTTCAATCACAAGCAGACCACTCCCTATTTACCTTGATCACTGCAACCAGTCTCACTATTATCCTTGTTTACGTTGATGATATCTTGGTTGTTGGTAATGATCTTTCTTAGGTTCTCTTCTTCAGGAGCGTTCTTTCCAGCAACTTCAAAACCAAGGATCTCGGCCCTCTCATTCTTGGCCTTGAAGTTGCACGATCTCCCTCTGGCATTTTTCTAAATCAACGAAAATATGCCCTGAACATCCTCGCCGACAGTGGCCAGCTTGGTTCTCATCCTACACCTTTTCCTATGGAACAAAATTTGAAACTCAATGACACAGATGGTAACCTTCTTCTTGATCCCGCTTCTTACCGACGGTTAGTGGGACGCCTCATTTACCTCACCATCACCAGACCTGATATCGTCTTTACAATAAACATTCTTAGCCAATTCATGCATGCGCCTCGGACCCCTCACATGACAGCTTCAACACGTGTCCTCCACTACATTAAAGGGACTCCTGGACAAGGCATTTTTTCTCTTCCTCTAATAATCTTCATGTTCGTGCTTACACAGATTCTGATTGGGCCAGTTGTCCTACCACTCGACGTTCTACCACTGGCTTCTTCATCACACTTGGTTCCAGTCCCATTTCTTGGCGCACTAAGAAACAAACTACAGTGGCCTGCTCCTCTATAGAAGTTGAATATCGTGCTATGGCTGTCACAACATGTGAACTAATTTGGTTGAAATAGCTTCTCCATGACATTGGCATCTCGCACAATGACCCAATGACCCTCTACTGTGACAATCAATACGCCCTTCACATTGCTCAGAATCCAATTTTCCATGAACGAACAAAGCATATTGAGATAGACTGCCACATTGTTCGTAACAAAATCCGTCTGGTCTCTTCACCACTGCTCATCTTCCATCTGCTGAGCAAATTGCCGACATCTTCACGAAAGCATTAGGATTTGATCTCTTTCATCACTTCTCTCACAAGTTAGGCATTACGGATCTTCATGCACTAACTTGAGGGGGCGTATTACAGCACATAGAAATCCCACAAGTTTAGCTCTCATGATTTCAGTATTACAGCATATAGAAATCCCACAACTTTAGCTCCCATGATTTCAGTACTACAGCATATAGAAATCCCACAAGTTTAGCTAAACTTTAGCTCCCATAATTTTAGTCATCTCCTAGAATTTTGTATAGATGATTTTATTTCCATGTAAACCATGTCCATGTACAGCTATATAAAGCATACCGATCAATGAAAAATATAAGATAATTGTTTCTACCATTTTACTTCTTTACAAATGGTGAATGGCAGTGTAGGGAGAGAAAAGAGGAGAATAAGTGAATTTTGCTCTTTTCGTTTTGATTTTTACTTATTTATTTGGGTTACATTTGTAATTTTTTGAAAAAATTGGGATTATGGTTGTAATTAGCTCATTATTATTATTATTATTATTATTATTTATTTATTTATTTATTTATTTATTGGAATAGGAAGGTATATTCACCATTTCACAGATTTTTTATTAAAAAAATGGACGGCAAGGGTACTTCACATTGAAGGTTTCAAAAATGAATGTTTTGTGCTATTTCCAAAAGGTATGAGATTTTTCGCAATATGCCCAAGAGGGAGTGGGTTTTGTGTTGTAAAACCTGAATAATTTATAAACGATAGCTAAATAAGGATGGATTATTTTCAATGCTCATATGGAAAATTTATGCTTTATTTTGTCATATTATGAGACGAATAATCGATTTGGGCTAGTTGCATTGGGAACGGACCACAGAAATTTGAAACCAAACTGATTTATCCCAAGTTTCTTTGTTGGTTCTTTTCATTTCAATTACCGATTTTAGCCACGCTCAAATCAATTAATAGTCAAAAAGTTAAACCGTCATAGATTTTTTTGCTCTTTGCAAGTCTAGTAGTCTATGGAGCATTGTAGTGCACTGCATTCAATTGATGAAAATAAAGAAGATACAATTTTAACAAACTAACAGAAATGACCCAAGTGCTATCGGTGCGTAGCATCATTAGTGTTGAATAACATTATTCATTTCAATATGGATGAAAAATGGAGCAGAAAATGAATATATCCCCAAACTGGGTTATCATTGTCATTCGTGTTATTTGCCTCTGTTGTTTTTTCTAAAAAATTACTAATTATTTTTTTTCCTATTTACTCAAGGTTGAACATTAATTTGAAACATGCATTCATAATTACTATTCATTTGTTATTAACACATTTCGAGAGACTTAGTCATATTTTATCTAAAAAGTTACTGATAATTTTTTACAAAAAGAAAATTGGGATAGGTAACATGATGGGATAGGTAACATGATATAATACGTATAAAACGTATATTTTCAGAATTGCGAAATAATCTCCAACTTTGATGTTAATAAAATAAATAAATAAATAAATAATTCCTACGACGGAAACTTGAAGTTTCATTTGCATAAAGAAATTACAACAGAACATTATTACAGTCACACACTTACATACGTGGCATCGATCCTCCAGCTAGCATTACACAATTCTCAAATACATTTCTAGCCAATGCCTATTATTCACTTATTCAACTAGTACATAGGATTTTTATTATTTTGTGGGTACATAAAGTACAGTAACTAGCTTATTCGGGATCGCAAATTCCTTCATTTCCCACATCGAATTGTCTCAAACCCTGAAAATCACAATGAAAACAAGAAATCAAATGTGAGTGCTACTAGCAAGGAAGAATTGATCAATAATCTAGCATTGCTTACTGAGTATATTCGATCAAGATTCTTCCTGCATCAGGATTAGCAATGGTGGAAAAGACTTCCTGAGAGAGATCAAGCTGATTATTTCCACATCCTGCGCAACGATCTACAATTGTTACAGTTACTTCCTGCCCTTTGCAGGGGTTTGGTACGCTGTTGGTGCCTCCAATGCACTTAACCCTGTACCTTCTTCCACAAACTGCTCCATTATTGTACAATGAAGGGTTGGCAGCAGCTATCACGGTGCCTTTTTCTTGGAAGCCATAGCATGCCGATGCTGCATATAGTTGTATTAATTAACTAATTTATTAGCTTTTAAGCTTTAATTGAATATTTGATATATAATAGTATATAATTAACATTTTCAAACATAATACTCCTTCCTTCCCATAAAAATTGACTTGTTTTCATTACGATAATATAATTATATAACTGAAAATATAATTTTTCTTATGTTTTCTAATATACCCTACATTAAATAATTGTTTAAATATGAGTATCTTATAGTTTTTTATAACAAGACATATTTCCCAATAAGGAAAGTGAGGTATTAGTTGGGACAAACAAAAAACGAAAGCAAGCCCATCTTTATGGGGTGGAGGGAATATCTAAATACTTACGAACATAAGGTGGGGTGTAGAAAGTAGCAGTTCCTGATTCAGCAATTTCAATAGAGGTAAGGCATATCAATATGCCCACCATCAAAATAACTCGAATTTGAAAGCTCATTTCTCTATGATTTTTTATCTGTGCAAAAAGAGAGTATATGTTTGTGGGTATGTTGAAATGCTCTTGCCCTTTTATAGAGGGCAAGTATTAAGCAAAACAATTGTTTCATTGTCAAGCCATTAAACAAATCGTTTGATTAATTGTGCCTTGTATTGTAATACCATACACGTGTGAGGTTTTCTACGTAGTAAGAAGAATCAAAAGTCTTTGTAATAAGAATAAGAAAAGTCTATGAGAATAAAGAGAGTATATGTTTGTGGGTATGTTGGAATGCTCTTGCCCTTTTATAGAGGGCAAGTATTGAGCAAAACAATTGTTTCATCGTCAAGCCATTAAACAAATCGTTTGATTAATTGTGCCTTGTATTGTAATACCATACACGTGTGAGGTTTTCTACGTAGTAAGAAGAATCAAAAGTCTTTGTAATAAGAATAAGAAAAGTCTATGAGAATAAAGAGAGTATATGTTTGTGGGTATGTTGAAATGCTCTTGCCCTTTTATAGAGGCCAAGTATTGAGCAAAGCAATTGTTTCATTGTCAAGCCATTAAACAAATCGTTTGATTAATTGTGCCTTGTATTGTAATACCATACACGTGTGAGGTTTCCTACGTAGTAAGAAGAATCAAAAGTCTTTGTAATAAGAATAAGAAAATTCTATGAGGATAAATTCGGTAGCAATTAATACAATTAATAAAAAGTCTTACTACCAATTAATAAAATTAAGAAAAAGTCTAAGTCTTAGTCTAAATCTTATTTATGGTTTGAAAAATAAAGTTTGTAGGAAAAATATGTGATAAGTAGAAAGTGATGGAAAGTGACAAATGTAACGCCCCCATTTTTTATAAACGTCGGAATGTTACAAAAAAAAAAAAAAAAAAAAGCTCACTTTTCTTTATTTTAAGTGTGGAACTATAAAAATAAAATTATTCATTAAACAAATAACTGTAACATTTAAAAATTTAAATTTAAATCTTGGAAATCGTATCTAAACATAACATAAACTCCTAACTAATTCAAATAACACGTTCTAGACAAAATTAAACTAATTGGTAAATTTAAAGACGGCAAACTTATATCTTTTTCTTTTCCTTTGATCCACTTGGCAGTTTGTATCACCATTTCCCTGCCGTTCCAATCAACCCGAACTAACCTGTAAAAAATTGTAAGAGTGAATATTCGAAAACACCCAGTAAGATAGTGCAATTTCCATATACAGATATATAACAATAAAATCGACATTTCATACCACTCTACTCTTATGGAGTATATCGGTGACCAAGCGACACACTCATCTTAGATCATCTTATATCCCGGAGGATTTCATCTCTCTTTATATAGAACCCGAAGGTCCACTAGCAATCCATGTATATTTAATTGCATATAAAAGCATATAGAAACGAAAACAACTTGCACATACGTAACTCGTTATTGAAATATATAAAAAAGTATTTGAAAGCACGTTCCAAAATTCCTTCCCCTACTCTCGTGAAAGATTAATGATTGATTGTTTGATGCAAGAAACTTTCTGATAAAAAATTGCTTTCTGCTTGAAATAATGTGTACTTTCAACCTGACTATGCAGGGTTTAAATAGGGCAAAGTCCCTCTGAAGGTGAAATTACAAAAATACGTGCATGCTGGCTGTAGTTTATCAATAATATGTGATAAGCCAAAATCTTTGAATATAATTACATCATAACTATGTTTAGATAAGTCTTAATCATTTATCAAAATAAGAAAACGTGAGATAGTGATAGATGATTGGGTTTTGAATTTTTTTAAATTAATTATTTCTAGCCAATAGGTAAGGTAATTATCACATTTACAGCAAAAAGATTGGGATGGCCGTGTCCCATAAGCAAAATGTATGGTTTGTTTTGTACTATTCCAACTATAAATTTTGAGATTTTCTACTATTCTAATTTAATTGGTTAACAGTAAAGTAACTACGAGTTTTAGTGCATTCCAGTTGGCCTTTTATCCTAATTGAAAAGTGCAAATATTTCTACCCATGTCAAAACATCTCTATCTATTCCCAAAATTAAGGTAAATAAATAATATTAAAATAAGGCTACTTGACAATTCTTATCAATTCTCAAGACTAAAGCAATAAATCGTATAAAGGTACCTTATCTATCATCTACCCTACTCATGTCAAGTGATTACTTATCCTATGAAAAGTAGAGATAACTGTTCCCAAACAAAAAAAAACTTGGTAGGACTTCCAAGTTTTAAATTAAATTCGAAAATTAATAATTTTTTTTTCAACCTCTTCTAACTGAAATATCTTAGAGTTGACTTATTCGAATTGACTTTTTTCTCTAGCCTAGTATATATAATTAATTATGAGCTATCCAACAAGTATAATGTTGATATACTTATACTCACTCGATTAAAATTTAATTATTTGACCCAAATAAAATATAACTATATATATATTCGGGAGGTTACAATTTCTCCTCCTTAAAAGAATTTCATCCTCGAAATTGCCTGCGTTCGGGTCTTCCGTAGCCTGTCCATGAGCTAAAGTGAAAACTAGGGCCTTTCTTTTCTTTTCTGGCTCATCATTCTTCTTCGAAGGGTCTTCTTTGTTGTTTTCGAAAATATGCCCTGTTTTATCACATCGATAGAACACATGTTTCCCCAACAAAGATTCACCCCTATGCATTTTGTTGCACTTTGGATAGGGTGGAACAATTTGTCCAGAACTTGATTCGAAGTTAACCTTCTTGCTCTATCCTTCTCATTTCTCTTCGTTAGACCCATTCCATTTCCTCTTTCCTGAAGACTCGGCCCCTTGTTGGGGAGTTTGGTCAATTTCAAACCTATTTGAGATTGCTTGGACGGTCTACAATACTTGGCTATAAGTGATGAATTGGTGGGATGCCATTATTCCACCAATTTTCGGACACAATCCCAATTCGAATCTCCTTGCTTTCTTTTCCTCCGTGTCTACTAGATGTGGTACGTACCTAGAGAGTTGTTCAAATTTTCTCTCGTCTTCTTCAAGCTTCATCTTTCCTTGCTTAAGTTGAAGGAACTCTACCTCCTTTCGATCCCTCAAGGCTTGTGGGAAGTATTTTCCCATCACTTTATCCTTAAATTGTGTCCAAATCAGAGCACGTTGTTATGCTTCTGTTCTAGTACGAGATACTGACTCCAAGCCTACAATGTCAACCAATATGAATTCTGCACATAACACCTTTTGAGCATCAGTGCAAGATAGATGTTTGAAGATTCGCTCCATTCCTCTTATCCATTCTTCAGCTGCTAGTGGGTCTGCCTTGCCATCAAAAGTTGGGGATTTGTAGCGATGGAACTGTTTCACAATTGAGCTGATGTTGTTAGCGTTTGCATTGTGGGGACCAGTCCATGCTTATTGCCTATCCAAATCTTGTACCGCCCTTAGCAAATCCCTAATGATCGTAGTTTGGTTTTGTTGTTGTTGTCTCGATATTTTCTTAACACAAATAAAATTTTAATTTAGGAATATTTGATAAAACAACCTAATATTATTAATAATCTTTGTAATAACGAAGAACTTTAAAATATAAATTTTAAAATCTTTACATATAATAATTTGCTCTTTAAAAAAAATCAAATAAATAAATAAATAAATAATAAAAATTTTCCTAAGCAAACAAATAACACTTATTTCTAATCCCTATGAGCCCTAAAATCTTCTATTTATGGAGTATCATCATCCGAAGTAATGCATGACTCGGGCTCAAAATCCATTACCGAATCAATGAAATTTTGTGGTTGGACTTCTTGCTCAAGGTCTTCCGATTTCGATTGGATCTCCTCCTCTAGGTCCTTCTCAGGTTCCTCATCAGGCTCCTCCTCTGGGTCCTCTTCAGGCTCTTCATTGGGCTCCTCCTTCGGGTCCTCCTCTGGTTTGGGTTCGGGTTTGGGCTCGGCCTCGGTCTCAAGCTCAAACGCTGGTGCTTGTTGTCCGTGATTTCATAAAATTATGATATCTTCATAGTATCCTTTAAAATCAATCTTATTCCAATCTTCTTCCAAACATAACCCATAATCCATATCCCTCGCGAAGTAAGCCACGTCTCTCCAGTGAGGTCGCATAGTGCTTATAAGGTGGTATTTGAGAGGATTGTCCCCTCATTATACCGAATGATCTTGCTCGCTCCCATTTAGAAAGGAAATCTTCAACATATTCAACAACAGTTCGCTCCCATCTTACTTTATAATTTATGTAGTTCTCAATGGCCATTTCAGTACACTAGAGGTATGTTGGGCTATTCCTAGTCATCCTAATCATGTGACAATTATAATTTTAATTATGCTTAATCTTGCATTATCAATATTATTTTATTCTAAGTGCATAAACGATATTATAGTAAAATATGAAAAAAATGATAAATAAATTATGCATGGTGAACATGCTTATTTCATAACAAGAAGCAATGCTAAAAATATGTCATTATATTTCATACCTGGGATCAATTGGAGAGTAGTCGAATAGTGAGTGCCACGTGCCAAGTATTCTTATAAAATTTTACTTTACTCTTTATGCTCCAATTTTATTTAGAATACTTTGACTATAATTATTTATGAACTTCTTAGAATAGAAAAATTGTCAAGGAAGAAAAAAAATCCTTAACAAGTACGATTATTTAAAATCACTTTTAAACTCTTATTTAAATACAAAAATAACTATTTACATTTAACCCTTCAAAAAGAGCAAAGTTTATCACAGAAATGTCACTTTTCTTTTAATTATTGTTTTTCGCCTTGTCAATTTGAATAATGCGCAATCAAAAGGCTTTCAGATGAGGAGGGGGTCACAAACGGATCGCTTAAATCCTAAGCTCTTCTTAGACAGTTTAAGTCTTTTTGACAAAACCTTTCAATTTAGCAATTACGCAATTCAACAAAATTCAAACAATAAGTCTCATGTGAAATTTCTTAAAATATAAATTTTCAAATTGGTACATTTTAAAAACATCCCCAAAGGCTAAAGTTAAAACACACAAAAATTTATTGCATGTGAATTTTAAATCATAGGCATTAAACCATAACAATTTAAATTCAAAACTGCTATTACTCGAAATCAATTTAAACAAATACTTATTCTTCAAACTAAATTTTTTTTTTTTTTGTCTATAGAATTGATTTTATAAACTTGGCTCTGATACCATACGGCGACGTCCCAATTTTTTATAAATGTCGGAATGTTACAAAAAAAAATATAAAAAAAAATCACTTTTCTTTATTTTAAGTACAGAGCTATAAAAATAAAATTCTTCATTAAATAAATAACTGTCACATTTAAGAATTTAAATTTAAATCATGGAAATCATATTTAAACATAACATAAACTCCTAACTAATTCAACTAACACGTTTTGAACAAAATTAAACTAATTGGTAAATTTAAAGACGACAAACTTATTTCTCTTTCTTTTCCTTTGATCCACTTGGCAGTCCACATCACCATTTCTCTACCGTTTCAATCAACCTGAACTAACATGTAAAAATTTGTGAGAGTGATTATTCAAAAACTCCCAGTAAGATACGTGCACTTTTTATATACAGATATATAACTAAAAAATCTACATTTCATACCACTCTCACGTTATACACTAGCCAATATAATTCATGCATTTCATGTTAATTACATTGTCATTTGCATCAATTTCCTAATTGGTTTCTCTTAAAATGATGCATTCGATCATCGAGGCTTTAAAATCTTTACATGGTGGTAATATTCGACTCCTCGACCTAGGTGGTGAATTTTACATTGAGCTATGATAGAAAATTAGGTTAACTAAATGTTGGAAATTGGTTCGGTAAGCAATGAAAAATCTAGAAGGTTGGAAATTAGTATCGACAAAGGTTCAAGCTTTCATTCGGTTGATCTAGGTCACCTTAAACCCTAGTTAGGTAATTGACATATTTTGTACATGAGACATAAAGGACCATGATCATGATGTGATAATATATGTCTCATATGACGTTATAAATATTGAGGTGCGAATTGTGGAAATTAATCGAGAATCGGGGATCAATCAGGTAAGTAATTAAATGAACGGTTGAGGAATTAGTTCTATAATATATTGTGGGATCTTAGGGCAAGTAAATTGGATTTTCAACAAATTAAAATAAGTCAAGGATACTTGATTTTCACCTACAAAGATAGATATAAAATCAGATTTTTACTACAAGTGACCACCTCATCCTTGAACACTTCGTGCTAGGGGTGTTTGTCATTTTAGCAATCAATTCCTTCAACCTTAAGGCATCAATCTCATATCTACTCCCTAAGTACTTAATATAGGATGGATATATATCTTAAAAGTCACAAATGCATCCAAATGTAATAGGAGAAAAGTCAAGTGTTGCTACAAAGAAGACATCTCCTACTTAACTTGTAAGTTGTGAGGACTTGTCAATCTAACATTTAATTCCTTCAACCTTAAGCCTCCAGCACTTCTTCTAAACCATTATCTCTTATTATAGAATAGATACACATCTTCTAAGACACATATGGAACCGTTTAAGGGATGGAAAAGGTCAAGTTGGCTGTATAAATCCACCTCCTACTTGGACAGCTCATGCTTGAGGATACTTGTCTTTTAATTACACTTTCCTTCATCCTTAAGAATCATTCACGACTCCAATCCTTGAGGCTACTTATATATCTCTTAGATAAGACATTTAAACCTCCAAATATATCCCCAAATGACCCCAAGTGAAAGAGAGAACAAAGGAAACAAAGAGAGATAGAAAAATAAGATTCTGGGATTGCAGTTTGTAAAGGTTAGTTTAAGTCACGGTTTTGAAGTTTTTCTTTTGTCCTTTTGGGTGTTTTATAATATGTTAAAACTCTAAACTTACTTGAGGCTAAGTAGAAGGGTTGTTGATGATTTTATGATGGCAAAATAAAGGGGTAATCAAGTACAAGAACCTAAAAGTATGTAAATGAATGTTATTATATGGGAGTTATAAGGATAGAAATGGTCTTCTAATAGCCTGGAATCTAATTGGTGACATGCTAATAAAATGGAAACCGAAAACTGTCACAATGAAAACTGCCTGATTTTGGTGTCGTGGAAATGGACTATTTTGATGTTGGGAACACTTTACTTGTCACGACTTTAGAGAATTATTACCTTCCATACATGTTATATAAATGTGGTAAAAATTTGGGAGTCATTAGATATAGATAAGGGGGTGAAAAATAATTGGAAAAGTAGTTGGGCGGTGATGAAATCTGAAAAACAAATTCTGTCAATTTTCTTGTTAAATGTGGTTTCAACCTTTACATATCCATTAATCATCTCTTGGGCCTAGAAAATAGATTCTAAGGAGTACTAGGTTGTCGACAACAATTGGATGACATTGATCACAATTTGACTCGAGAAATAGCAAGATTTATGGGATTAATTTGTAATGTCATCGGTAACTTGAAATGATGATTTTGTCTAAATATTTTGGTGAGAATGGATGTATTTTGGGATTTTGTGTGTTAAGATTATTAAATTAAGGATTGTCTTTAATATTAAATGGTAATACAGGTGATTTTTCGACTTCGAGTGAAAAAGGAAATTGATCTAATCTCCATAGGAACTTGCACACACAAAGGCGAAAGGTAAGTAAAAATCCATTTGCAACTACGATGCAAAAACCTAGTAATTGTGAGATTTGCATAGCTTCGATAAGAAGTTTATTGTACATCGTAGGATGATTATGATCGTTGAGTATGAGGTTGTGGAACCTATTGACATTGATCTTCATTAAATACGTCATTCATGAGCATTTTCATATGCATGCACAACATGTGATCATGATTGAAAATTCTGAATGCGAAACATGATTTCAAAGTGAGTTTTCTTTATAAATGATTTATTGACCACTATTAGGGTACGGAGACATGTGAGGTATGCTTATGTGATACGTTTGGCATTGCAGGTAATACTTCCTGGGTGATTGCAAAGGTAGACAGGAGATGGGCCTTTGGTGATCATGGGAGGGTAGACCACTCGACTGTGCCCTTGTGATACTATGATTATTGGCGCTGCTGGGTGGGAGACTTCTTGAGTGATTATAGGGATAGTTAGGGGATGGGCCTCTAGTGGTCACGAGAGAATGGTCCACTCGCCAGTGTATATTTCATATTGGCCATTTGATTATTGATATTGGTATTATGCAGAGCTTTATCCGGTGCATAGTAGGTGGGTCAAGGACCCAATGAAATGAAAGGATTTCGAGTCGACTTTGATGAATATTGGAATATGATGCTTCCTTATCGTAATGTTTAAAGTAAATGGTATAGTAGCATATATCGTTATCATTCATGTTCATGACATGCATGATTTTTGCTTACTAAGCATTGGCTTATGTAGTTCTTGTATTGTAGGTGAGCCTGAAACTACATTGAGAGCATGGCTAGTTGTGGAGCTCTTACGGGAATTCAGAGTTCAATGTACATGGATAACGACCTGTAGGGTTATGTTGTGGGCTGCTATTTTGAGCTTATAGCTTGCTGTGTTGTATATCTTTTGACATGGCATGTAGACTTGTTTATGATATCAGAATATATATGTTTGATTATGATGACATGATTTTGGTTTAGAGACATAGCTTATGTCGTTTTATCAGGTGAAAAAAATGAGAAATTTTATGTCTAGGTCAAGTCATCAATTTTTATTCCCACACAGGTTAATGAATAGTTATGTATATAAATGGGGTGGAGTATATCGGTAACCAAGAGACACACTCATCTTAGGTCCTCTTATATTCCATAGGATTTCATCTCTCTTTATAAAGAACCCGAAGGTCCACTAGCAATCCATGCATATTTAATTGCAGATAAAAACATATAAAAACGAAAACAACTTGCACATATGTATCTTACATTGATACTGAAATATATAAAAAAAGTATTTGAATGTACGTTCCAAAACTCCTTCCTCTACTTTGGTGAAAGATTATTGATTGACTGTGATAGTTGATGCAAGAAACTTTCTGATAAAAAATTGTTTTCTACTTGAAATAGTTTGTACTTTCAACCTGACTTTGTAGAGTTTAAATAGGACAGAGTCCCTATGAAGGTGAAATTGCAAAAATACGTGCATGCTAGCTGTAGTTTATCAATAAAATGTGATAAGCCAAAATCTTTGAGTATAATTACATCATAACTATGTTTAGATAAGTCTTAATCATTTATCAAAATAAGAAAACGTGAGATAGTGATAGATGATTAGGTTTCGAATTGTTTCAAATTAAGTATTTCTAGCCAATAGGTAAGGTAATTAACACATTTACAGCAAAAGGATTGGGATGGCCGTGTCCCATAAGCAAAATGTATGATTTGTTTCCTACTATTCCAACTATAAATTTTGAGATTTTCTACTATTCTAATTTAATTGGTTGACAATAAAGTAACTACGAGTTCCGGTGCATTACAATTGACCTTTTATCCTAATTGAAAAGTGCAAAGATTTCTACCCATGTCAAAACATCTCTATCTATTCCCAAAATTAAGGTAAATAAATAATATTAAAATAAGGCTACTTGACAATTCTTATCAATTCTCAAGACCAAAGCAATAAATCATATAAAGGTACCTTATCTACCATCTACCCTACTCATGTCAAGTGATTACTTATCCTATGAAAAAGTAGATATAACTCTTCCCAAAAAAAAAAAAAAAACTTGGCAGGACTTCCAAGTCTTGATTAAATTCGAAAATTAATAATTTTTTTCAACCTCTTCTAGTTGAAATATCTTAGAGTTGACTTATTCGAATTGACTTTTTCTCTAGCCTAGTGTACATAATTAATTATGAACTATCCAACGAGTATAATATTGATATATTTATACTCACTCTATTAAAATTTAATTATTTGACCCAAATAAAATATAATTTTAAAATATTTTTCATTTTAGTCCTCAAATTTAAAATGTAAATATATAATATATATAAAATAAATAAATTTTTATTCTAAAATTTTCGGGAGGTTACGACAAATCTTTAATTAATTTAGTGAGAGTGGAAAAAGTTTTTTTAAATCAATTACAAAAGTCTTCAAATTACGTAACCTAAATAGAAAGTCATCTAACAAGTTCCAAAAAGTCTATTATGATAAGAAAATTTCTTCTCGTAGAAAGAGAATTTTACTATTTTTATCTTTATTTTTCTTATAGTTTTTATGTCCTTTTTTACAATCTTCAGGATCTTTTATCAAGAAGTTTTGACACTGAAAGATAAAAAGTTCAGTGATTTGCTTTTTGATCCGTAAAAAGGTGTCACATCTATTTCTATCTAGTGCGAATAATATATGGCTTTCTATAACAATTATTACACAAATTTCTCGATTTTTTAAACAAATATCAATAAATTTTTTAAAACTTTCTACTGAACAACAAAGCAAAGTAGATGATGTATAATTGTCTAATAGCATAAAATATTAAAAATAAAGATCAATATGTTTGTAATGGCCTTACAGTACTTTATCGTTCAACAAATTAATTTCTTTAGCTTTTATTATTATTTTTATTTTTATTTTTATTTATCTATTTTTTTATAACTCTCTCTTGACTTTTTTCTTGACCTTCTAAGAAAAGCTTAAAACTATAATTGAAAAGATTTTCATCATATTTAAAAAGGTTTAAACAAACTCCCAAAATCGGGATACAAAACATGCGGCTGAACTCAAAGGATTATTTTATCTTTTTAATCATGGAATCCAAAATAAAGAGGTTAAGAGCGTTATACTGTAAAAAAAAAAAAAAAAAAAAAAAAAAAAATTTTTTTAAATAAAAAAAAAAAAAAAAAAAAAAAGATAATTTTTTTGAATAAATTAATTGCTTACTTAGTGTTGAGCACTGTTCCGGTCGAGCACTCTCTTTTCTTTGTCTATTTCCGTCTAGTAGGCATATTCACATCTCTTACAACCGTTTCCGCTGTTAGGCCTTGTCTAAAAAATAAATAAAGTAGATGAAAATTATAAATAAAAGTGTGAAAAGAAATTACTCTAATTTCAAAGTCTTTGAATTTACAAGGATTATGGAGTGACTTTTGAGTACAAGTGTGAGAGTGTACATTTTGTTTTTCTCGGTGTGTGTTTCTTTGTGAGTAGTATGAGTATTTATAGATGCTGATACATCACGTTTATTATTTTGCTATTGTATCTCTTTACAAGTGTGTGATCTATAATTAAAAAGAAAGTAATAAATATTGTACAACTTTATATGTGTGCAGTTTTAAAATGATTGTATGATATTATTGGCAACTATTTTCTTCATTCTGACAACCTTATTTTCAGGCTTCGTCCTTCTGTTGACTTTGCTTGATAATTGAGTATAATTTTTCTTAAAGTCTTTTCATCTTTCTATCTTTGTTTTTTCTTTTCTTCATTCTCAATTATTGCATCTATCTATCCATTATTTCAATGTAAGCTTCTTCTAGCTTTGAATCTATTTCATTATTTTTTTCGTCTGGTATGTATTCTTCTTCTTCTTCTTTTGTATCTGATTGAGTTTTTGTAAATTCTCTATTAGTTTCTTGAAACGCCATTAGATATAAATTCTTCTGCTCGATATTTGGTATTGGAATTTTTTCTGTTCTGATTCTTATGGCAAAGTGCTCTTGTCAGAAAATAACTTAGTTATTCCACTGTGCTACTAGTCTGAAATTGTTACTTTGGACTTCCATCATTGCTGGATTTTCGAGATCCGTCTTTCATAATCAATCTGTCTAATTATTAATTTAATATTAGTTTTTGAAGAGGGCCTAAATCTTTTGGCTCCTCCATATATTAAAATGTGATGATAGGCTGGGATTACAATAACATTATTTAAAAGAGGGGGTCTTGAAATAAACTGAATCATCAAGGGATTTTTTTTAATTGATCAATAATCTATTTAAACTTTGGTGGAAAAAATCTAAAAGATTTATTTAATAAATATATAGTGTCCATCATGGTAAATCGTAAAGCTGGGTAAAAAATGTCTTCTTTCTCAAAAATTGTATAATCAAAAGAAATTGTGGGATAATGGTTTTTAAGAAAGGCTGAATTTTAGCTGATTCGTATTTGGGGCCATGTTTAAGAAAGTATCTATTTTCATTACGGTAATAACTTAGAATTTGAGCAAAATCAATAAGTTCTTGTACAACTAAATTTTTTATAAAACTTCGAACAACATTGGCACAATCACCAATTTTTTGTTTCAATTCATATAAAGTCTTCTCTTGCTCTACAATTGTAGAATCAGGTAGTTCAATTAGTCTTTCTATTTTATCAGAATAATTTCTACTTGTAAAAGTAATGCCTAGAGAGAGAGGTCTTTCAAGAGTATCTCTAGAACTAAGCCCCCATTTGGTACCCATTTTTTTTTCAAAATGCATTTTTTTCTCTTCTTTTCAACACATTCCTTATTAAAGTAATATTACACGTAAATAAAAAAAATTTCCTTATTTTTCAACCACACATTTCCCATCAAGTTACTATTCTAAAATGCATTTTTACATAAAAATGTATATCAAACACCCCCTAAATCCTTTTAAACTATCTTGTAACTGAAGAATTTCATTTTGATATTTACTAATAGTCTGCTGGGATGAAGAAATTTCATCTTCAAGAATTTGTAGTTTTTCTTCTAATGAATACTTTCTAATATTTAAATTTTTAACAACTTTGGTCATAGTTTCACAACTATCACAAAATTACATTGATGAAGATGATTCTTGAGAAGTAATGATTTGCATAGTCTGTCTAACTCTTTCATATATAAAAAAGTTAAATCTTATCATTTATCTACAAAAATTTAAAGGTTCTTCGAGTGTATAAAATCCTTGGAAAATTCGTCAGGAAATCTTTCTACTTGTTGTAATACTTCTGGCCAATAATTATATATACCAGGCTTTCTACCTTTAATTACTGTAAAGAAACTAAAATTTCTGCTTTTTACTTGATTGTGAATTTTTCTAAAATGGTTAGCTAAGGCATTAATGCTATCTAATTTTTGTTTAGAGTCACATGCCATCCAGTAAACAACGCACTCACGTGCCATCCAGTAGACAACGCTCCCTTTCTAGCAGTCTTTCTAAATTATTTCCTTTGAATCAAAGATTAGATCCTTGAGGGGGACACTATAAAAAGTGACATTCCTAAAGTTCATCATCCTTTGATCCATCTGCATCATGAAGATAATGAGTTAGAAAATTAATAGCTTACCTACTTAAATTATCTGCTAAAATATTATTTTTTCCATCTATATATTCTATATTAATTTTATAACTACTCAATACCTCATATAATTTTAACCATCTTTTATGTCTTATTTTATCAATGTCTTTTTGAAAATTTTTACTATAGCTTCATAGTCTGTTCTTATTGTAAACTCAATATTTAGGAAAAAATTAAAACTTTTTATGCTTTGTATGATGGCCATTATTTCATAATCTAAATTAGTTAAATATTTTCCTTTTATCTTATATTTTTCACTAGCATATCTACAAATTTTCTCTTCCGTCTTATCACTATATTTATTTGGTTTGGAATATAAAATTCCTCCACATCCTAATTCACATCTATCTGTTTATATTATTTTATATTCACTATCTAATGGTAATTCTAATGGTGGTAAATTTTTAACTTGTTCTTTTATTCTTTCAACAAGTTCTATATCTGATTGATTAAAATATGTTTTGTTCTTTATTAAATAATTCACTATACAATGGTCCTATTTTCCTTTCTAAATCTTTGATAAAATATCTAGTATAATTTAATATTCCTAGAAATGCTTGTAATTTCTTAGTTTCTTCAGTTTTATGTGGAAATTGTAAAATTGTCTGTACTATGTGTGGTTGTAGCTGAATCTTTCATTCTCCTAAAATTATTCCTAAAAATTCAATTTTTTGTTTATTTATCTCCATTTTATTTTTACTTATAATTAAACCATTTTCTATAAATTTATTTAAAGTTATCTCTAGATGTTTCATATGTTCTTTATAATCCTTATTATATACTAAAATATTACACACAAACACCCATACAAAAACAAATGGAAGAGAATTAAATATAATATCCATCTTTTTTTGAAAAATAGAAAGTACATTTTTTTAATTCAAAAGGTATAACTAACCATTCAAAATGTTCTAATGGAGTAGTAAAGGCTTTCCATGGAATTGAATCATTTGCCATTTTTATTTGCCAAAATCTAGATTTACAATCAAATTTAAAAATATCTTGCTATTTTGTATTTTGTTTATTAGCATATCTTTATCTGGTATCTTATATCCATCTTTTACAGTGTTATCATTTAATCTTTTATAGTTTATAACCATTCTTGCTTTTTTCGTTTTTATTTCACCATGATTTTTAACCATAAAGGCTGCTGATCTGTGTTGACTACTAGATGATCTTATTACTTTTAAATCCAACAATTCTTTAATCTGTATATTAAAATTTTCTATATTTTGATTTGTATGTTTTATTTTTACCGTTCTAATTTTTATATTTTCATTTATAATTTATAATTTAGCTTCTATTTTATTTTTATCACAATGTTTTATAGGGTTTTTTCCTATTATTTGAATTCTTTCAACTAATTCTAAAATTTTGTCTATACTATTTGTTTTAGAAGATGTCTTATTAAAAATTATATATGACACGATATGATGTATATGATTGCAAACAAACAAGAAGTTAAAATGTAAAAAATTAATTGGCAGAAGAACAAATTATTTTATTCAATTGATGAATATGAAGAAAATAAATACAATAGATGAGCCTACACAATTATTATATATTCGAATAATACAAAACTTGTGAAAAGAGTCTAATATTTATAGAGATGCATGCCAAATCCTAAAAATAACACAAAGATGGAAACAAGATAAAAAATAATGAAGAATAAATGAAATAATATTTTTTCCAATAAAAATGCGTAGAATAAAGAAAATAAAAATTTCAATAAAAGTGCGTGCAATAAAGGAAAAAATTTTCCCAAAAAAAGTCCAACCTGATTTGGGTAAAAAAATTCCAACATCATCGATCCTTACATGATGATATAGCTAGCTATTGCTATTTTTAAATGATTGATCATTCTCAGTTAATATACTTCGTGGTGAAACATGTTATTCATAGAGATGGGAGTAAATATTGTCTACTTGTTGCACATGATGTCTCATTATGTCGTGGATGTAGGCCAGTTAAAAGATTTGCCAAATATAGGCATGCTCCCTTTAAATCAAATGTAAATCAAATTGCACAAGGTCATATTTAGACATCTTACATGCTTGTTTTATGCGGAAAATAATTTATGAAAGAAAGAAATATAAATAAATAAATAGATAATTTGTTTTTTCTCAAGTTTTTATTATTCATTGTTATTGAGTGGTTAATCCACACTTAGTTTTCCGTTTTATTATTTATTCTTCAAAAATAAATAAGTACAATTTAGTAGCACATCTTCCATGTTATGGGTGTGTGTTCTTATTTAATAATCATCCGTCCTATAAAGATAGACTTGCTTTTTTTTTTTTTTTTGGTCCCAAATTATAGACTACTATTCTTTTAGAAAGTATAATTAATGTCTTAATTTTCTGATATACACTTGTTTAATGTGTCTTGTTATCAACAAATATGAACTATCATTATTCTAGGGGTACATTAGGAAAATATAAGGAAAATTCATAGTTCCAACACATTAATTAAGTTTTCTTAATTTGTGTGAAAATGAAAGTAAACCTTTTTTAGAGAGTGGATGAAGTATTTACTATTTGTATAATGGACAAAATTCTTTTAAGGTTGCATCCTGAAATATACGAATATTGTATATATAATTAGTTATAGATTTGCTCCAAACTCAGTACCAAAATAAGTCAAACTCGGAAAAGAAAGAAAATATATGCTTGCCAAAGTTTCAAGTTCAACTTGATGAGTACCGCGGAGAAACTTTAGGTTTGCCTTCAGGTCATGGCCAAGTGTCATAATTAAGTGGAAAAATACATAACAACTACACCATAAAAATCACATTTCATAACAAACAAACTCTCTAAAAACTTTCATAAATCAGGTAGTAAATCAAATTATTAAATATATAATTATAATATAATATACACTAATTCTCTTTCTATATCAATTGACATATTAACATTATATCCTCATCCCATGGACCCACCCATTCCACCCACTCCCCCACCCCATCCCAACAACCTCATCCGCCGTACCCTACCCGACTGTATAAATCTCCAAAAATTCAAATCTTTCTACACTCCCACTCTTACCTCCCTATAGAAAACTCCAAAAATTAAAAAATGCTCTCTCTTTGTACACACGCACACACACATTTACAGACACAAATAAGTTTTGCAGGTGGTGGTTGTGAGGTGGCACTATGTTTAGAAAAATTGATCTACATGGTGATAGTGATGGTGCATTGCAGGTGATGAAAGTGCATTGAAGTTGATTTGTTTGATGGTAATGGTTGTGGTCTTGGTGGGGTTGTAGCAATGTTTTAGGCACTATGGTGGTAATAATGTTGCATTGTAGGTGATCAAAATTGTGATTAACTGTGTTATCTATGACCAGATTTATTATTTGTGACCATACTTATATTATTTGTGACTAACTATGATCTAATTTATCTTCAGCATAACCATTTGTGACTAAATCAATTTAATTTGTAACTATATGTAACCATGTAACTAACGTGTTATTTGTGACAAATTGTGATCAAATTTATCTCCAGTGTGACAAATCATGATCAAATTTATCTCCAGTGTGACTATCTGTGACATATCAATCTTAACTACGATGGTATGTGATCAAGTCGCAATCAATCATAATTAACACCAAATTGGTCAAAACCAGTCATAATGAACACATATTTCGTCATAGATGGTCACCACACAATCAAATTTGCACACATTACAGACTAGCACCATAATTCAGCCCCAATTCTTTTGAAAGCTTAGACACATCACTACTAAGCACTTCAACATCCATTCCAGTAGCTTTTTTCACATTCGAGAACTCTAAGTTGAGACCTGACACAATTTGAAGGCCAAGCTTCCCGCATTTGGCATCATCATTTATAGATGACTTGTTATTGTTGTTCCTACTATAAAAACGAGCACTGTCACTTCTTATTATTTCCTGAACAAGAAAATGTAAAAGTTTGGTTTTCTTATTGACCTCTTTAACATCAACGAGCTTGAGGATTGTGTCTAACTTAAAAGCATGTGTATCACCCCGATTTGTACCAACATTAATGCGATTTCTAGTCTTCAAAACGGTTTCTAGAATAACCAGCAAGTTGACTGTTCACTCCATTCATAGGAAAATAATCACCAAAACATAGATTACCATACATCTACTGTAAGGGGCCGCATGTTTGGCTCCTTCTAAACACACATTGCAGCAACAACAAAAAGCTTGGTATAATCCCATTTTAGCATCATTGATAATAAGGATCCAGATCCGTGACCTATGAACACCCACATGATTTTGAAGCTACCATGTATATTACCTTCGAAGTTTTTAACATAAGTGCAATCCTTTGAACCAGTGCAAATCAAAACCTCCACCTTCGATGACGATGGAGGTGACCCATTGTGCCATTGGTGATGGGATGGGGTGATTTTTGGAGAAAACCTGAAAAGAAAAAGTGAATGGAGGGAGAAATTGATTGGAAAAAAAATGAACTTCTTAGGCAGGTGGGTAGATATACATGGGAAGAGGTTTGGGAATGATGGTTTTTGGAAGAAAACATGAAGAGAGGAAAGTAGAATGAAGTGGAAAATTGATATAAAGAATAGGTGGGGAGGATGGTGGTGTGGATGGGTAAGGTTATGAAAAA